>NC_056596.1:9838220-10110753 GCF_018340385.1 Cyprinus carpio | reverse complement strand
CTCAAACCATTAGGATTATTCCAGGATGGAATAATGACCAGGTTCTCCAGGCACCCTTAACTAAGGATGCGAGAACATGAAAAGGAGGCTTTTCTTGGAACAAGAATCCCTTTAATCCCAAGGGATGGGAAAGGAGTGAAAAGTACAAGTGTTTCCTGGAGGTAGATCTGAAACAGGAGTCTCGTGGGAAGGTCGCCTGGATTGTAAAAATCAGTGAGCAATGGCAAGTTATGGAAAATGTCCTATAATAAGATCAGAAACACTCAGGCCCATTTTAAAGATGTTTCCCGGTGGGTGGTAGATCTCTAAGCAAGGGTTTTCGCGGAGGAACGGTTCGTCTGGATTTATGTAACAATCGAGTGATAAGTCGGCAGGTTTCGACAGCTGAGGACATATAGCCTATCAAAACTGGCACAATGAAGTGGCTGGATAAATAGCCCTCCTTATGAGAAGGACTTCAGAGAGACACACAACTGGCCTCAAATGTGCACAAAGAGGAAAACGAAAATCTACACGAAAATAAAAATTTGTGCAACTAACAGTGTTGTTAGGCAAATGGACTTAGACCAAGCACAAAAATTTGGTGTTACTGTAGGTTTTAAAACTCATTGAAACCTATTGAAACCAATTACTATACGTAAGTCCAACAGAAGATACAAATTGATAACAATAAAATGGCATCCAATGGGAACAAACAATGGAACTGCAAAGAACGAGAACTAAAAACACCGAAGATGGAGGATTTCTGAATACCGAAACCTCTAGTATTGCATTCCATATTGGTGAAATATCCATGATTTATCTTCTGTGGATGCTATTACAAGGAATTAATAAAAATCTTTGGTGGCTGTATTTCTTATCTATTTTACAAATTGGAAGAATACTATTAATAGGAAAACTTAGCAAGATGATTTTTGACAGTGCTCTGATGACCCTGCTAGAAGGGATTGATGGCAGGAATTGTTAGACTATCAGGGAACAGTGGCTTTGTCTTTAACGAGTATATGTAAAATTGGTATTGATATTACATCAGTTATGATAAAAAGATGATTAACTTTGTTTTCTGAGGTGAATTTAAAATATGTATTATCATTTGTAAGTGCAAGGCTACCTTAATTTGGAACTGTTAATAGGCGAAATATGGTAAAGGGCAATGTTATGGACAATTATAGGATTTTTTGGACATTGAGTGTTTTGATGATAGGGATTTTCCTGAAAAGATGTGGAATATAGTATATTGGGGAATTATGATTTTAATGAAAAACAGATGGGGATTAAATGAAAAAGGCTTTTGAAAAGGTGTACAACATGTTTCACCAACACTATCAACAGTGAACTCAGAATACCTAATTACCTGTGGCAAAAAAAAAAAATGAAAAATATAATAAATAAATAAATTATAGTAAAATTAATTAAATGATGTATGTATTATAAAAGAGGAATTGAGGCACGCAGACAGAGAACTGTAATGTATTCCACGTGTTTTGATCGGCCCTGAATCTCTTCCCGGACGCGGCAGTGAGTGATGTGATGATTCGGGAAATATGGTGGCCCAATTGGTTGCGATGAGTTTCTGACAGTTTTTTTTTGAGCTGGCAAAAAAAGCTGTCTGAAACCATAGAGAGGCTTGGATAAACCGGAGAATTCCTACGAGCTTTTGTGGAGAGAGATGGGATCGAGAAATGCAAGCTAATGCATGAACTGTCTCCTTGGAAATCAAGATCAATTTTCTAAATGGGAAATGAGAGAGAAGAATTGTTAGAAGTAACCCACTATTTCAGAAATAGGAGGATTGTTTTTTTTTTTTGATGTGTACATTGAGAAAAAAGTATCAAAAGTGAGAAGATAGGGTACTATCCTAGTGAAAATGTATGAGCGATATAATTTGATGGAAGGAACTAAAAATAGAGGAAATATTGTAAATAAGGAAACCTCAAGAGGGGAATGTTATATCAAATCTGTAGATTATTTAGGAATGAGATTTCCCATTCACAATCGTTTGTCACTCGGTAACTGTGATAATGAACCAGGTAAATTAAAAATTGACTTTGATGATCTCCTTGTAGAGGGGATACAAAGTAACTGGAACAAAGAAGTCAAAAGACAAAGGAAGAAAGACAAATGTCGAGAAAAACAGAAAAGAAGATCAACTGATGGAACAGCAGGAAATTGTCTTTAGGATAAGAAGGATAATTCAAGTTCGACCCGGGAAAGACTCAGGAGGTAGAGATAAGACTGAAGTATTTATTTACAACCAACAAAAAAAATATAATTATTTTTGGCGTTAGGCCCCATCCGTAGCGTGGATCTGAGTTTTGTAGATACCACGCTAATCCTGCCTGAAGGCCGAGCGAAGGCAGGGGCGGAGCCCTAACCCAAAAGGAAAGAAGAATGTAATACGCACGGAGATGAAGTATTTCTTAGAGGATCCTGGAACATGAACGAAAGAGATAAATTGAGATAATTAGCCAGACATAAGAATACAAACATGAGATTATAGCTAAAGTATAAGCTTATAGGGCAATGAGATAGGACCAACAGAGCCCTTTAGAGAGGCCACGATAGGCAGGGACAGTGAGGAGAGAGAGGCAGGCCACGATAGGCCGGACAGTGGGAGAGCGAGGCAGGCCACGATAGGCCGGACAGTGAGGCAGGCCACGATAGGCCGGACCGGTGAGCAAGGGCCACGCTAGGCCGGGACAGTGAGGACAGGCCACGATAGGCCTGACAGTTAGGCAGGCCACGATTAGGACGTGACAGTGCAGCAGGCCACAAGAGGCCACAGAAACGGCCCCGGCGGGCCACAGTGGGAACGGCCCGGCGGGGGGCTTTAAAAGAAAGCCACGAAGGCCGCAGAGAAAAAGGCCTCGCATAGGCCACAGATGAGGATAGTCCAAATGGACCAGTGCGAAAGCAAGAGGATTGAAATGAAATGGCAGTATGCATCAGAGAGGAGAAGGCCATGGTAATTAGGGACCACGTTGGGAACACCCACGAGGATGGGTAACAGAGGGGGAAGGCCACGAAAAAGATGGGCCCAAAAAAGAAAAGGGACTATGTTAAGCACAGTAACAAGAGGTTGTTGGGAGTAATAATGAAGAGGAATTGTACCACCACCCATTATTTGCATATAGATTACCTTGAGTGGAACAGCTTGATATACCTTGAAGATGTTTAGTTATTTCAGGTCTAATGTAGGAGTTTTCCAAATGCAGAGGGTGACACATCTTCCCAGTAGCTTCATATCTGATGTTTGTACTCCGAGTGTTCAACAGCATTAGAGACCAGTGTATAGAAGCGGTGACAGGACCGCAGCTTCTAAACGTGACTACATTGAGCTGAACCAAGCCGCAGACACAAACACCACTATATTAAGTGAAAGAACACTACAAGAGGCCGTAGAGAGTATAGCTGCTAAGGCCATGACGGAAGCCTGCGAGAGGCCGTGGAAGAGTAAATGTAATGAATAGGTGTAACACCACCACCAGTATTTGCTTAATTTACCTTAAACACACGCATTACGTTACATTGATAGGCAATGTACTTTTTCTTTAAGCTATGTGATGTGAAAGCCTTTGTGTGTATATAACAACGATAGACCATTGTGTGTGAAAAACCATGATTCAACTGGACATGGGGAGCATGTGAGAAGTAGTCACCACGCCCAGTGAGTTTGCTAAGAGTATTATACTGTACCTTGAGCACTTACGTGAAAGAAAGTCTGCATCTTGACGGACATCCGATGAGGAGGGGATCATGTACAGTTGCAGCCTGAAGGCAAATTACAGGAATTCTAAACCACCTCATTGAGTAAGAAAGGTGATTAGGTTAATTGATAAGAGGTAGAACTAGGGTTTTAGCAGACATAAGAGCATATACACCAGATACAATTCTTTAGGCTAGACTCCTGCGCACTCTTGAATAAAACTCCATCTAACTGCCAGAAAACTGTAGGAGGAGAAACCTATCCTCCCCCCAAAAAAAAAAGAAAATGGTGCGAGATCAGCATGACCATAAAAAGAGATGATAATCAATTAAAAGCAAAGTCGCTGTGACATGTGAAGGCCACAATAGGCAAAACTTCAATAACGGTGGTAATGAGACAACGTCCCTGATGACGCATCATAGCAGAGTTATGCAAAGTGCCTCAGCAAGTCTGTCTGTGTAGGTGAAGGCAGCAACAGACCAAACAAGCCCGATTATAACTAAAGTCTGCGGATGGAATCAAATTTGAACTGTTACTAGCACACATGGCTAGTATTGAGTAAATGATCTGTGCAAGTTAATCCGCTGAAAAAAAAAAAAAAAAAAAAAATTCAATCTTCTTTGTAATCCTTAATACAAAACTGAACATTAACTTCTGCCTGTGGAATGGCATTTCCTTTTGTCTAATGACGGCAGTTTGACGGCATGGGCAGGAATATCCTTAAACACACCCCTCCAGCTCCTTAGTTTGCGATAAGTGAAAGACAGACTAGAAGTGCAAACAAAAACCATGCCCTCTATTCAATATTCTGTTTTCAGCTGGAAAATACATCACCAACACTGAAATAAAGTCAGCAGCGACCTCCAGTTTACGTGGACTTTAAAGAATGACTCTAACCTAGACCTCAAATGAAAGAGGACCATATACATCAGCTTTGATAGAGCCTGCTTCAATAATAGCGCCAGTCCAGAGAGTGACCTGTGTAAAGATGAGGTGAGAGCCAAAGTTCTCTGCATACTGCAGCCATGGAATTCCCCACGAAGCTTGATGACTCCATTTAACCATGGGAACCCGACGAGGTGACCCCTTTCCTCTATCGAGGCATTCAGAATTCTTGTAGATAGATGCAAATGAACAATGACTGAATAAACCAAAGACAAAAGCATATGATTAAGACAAAAAATACTAAAAGGTGTTGCAAAACATAGCCCATTTCTCAGAAGGAATAATGCGAGCAACGATCTTTATCAGTAGGCTATAAAGATTGTAAGCCTTAATAACAAGCCTTAAAATGCCTTATTACAAAAGAGTTGTTCCAAACATTGAATGTATTAGTTTGATTAACATCTTGATCATGCAGCGCTAGTTTCTAGATAAACCATCACGCAACACCCAAACGCTTTATCTTAAAACGTGTTTGAGCAAATTACCCTTGCAGAGAATAAAATGTATGCCCAAGCGCATAAAACAAAAATGATACTTATAAAGGTGTAGGCTGATGAAGGAGAGATGCCGAAAGAGACCGTCAGCAGGCCCAGAGAGATTTCATGCGTGCAGGTTCACGTGAGCGTGTACAGATTAAATATTTTGTTGATAGAGACACCAGCAGCGCCGACACGACAGCTCGGAAAGCACCGGCGTTGCCATGTCTTCGATTTTTCTGAGGAATTGGGATATTGTACACTGTTGTCCGCGAGTTGAAGTGACCCCATAATGTGATATTTAGCGCCTGGAAATTTTTTTTTTTTTTTTTTCTCCTCAGGGAACCCTTCTCGAAACGCGATTGGGATAGTTTTGAGTAGCAATTTGGGCTGGTTTTTTGAAAAAACCTGGCAACACTGGAAAGCACTCGGAACTCCGACAATGTTTCACTTCCTCTGCCGAGGGAAAACGTCTCCGGAGTTACTGTCGTAACCTCGGTTCCCTGAGAGACGGGGAACGAGACATGGCGTTAACGCCTTGGGGACTCCCTTCCTTCCTAACCTACCTGAAATCCTATTGCACAACACCAGTGAAGTTGCAACTCTCACTGGCCAATGCCAGTCAAGACGGCAAATATGGGCGGGGCCTCCCCACTATATATTGTGCCGTGTTGGCGGCATAACCTCAGAATCTTCTGACTGAATTGACAGTACAGCAGATCCGAGCAGTGAACACGGCGGCCTACGCCATGTCTCGTTCCCGTCTCTCAGGGAACCGAGGTTAAGACAGTAACCGGAGACGTTCCCTCTCGAGAACGGTCTCTCGACATGGCGTTAACGCCTTGGGGACTGTATAGAACAACGCCGTGGGAACAGCGAATAAAAAGGCTCAGCCTCGGCGGAGCAATCATAAATAATTCTTGTATACATTAAAGTTAATCCCCAGCCAATCAGATACGACCTTGTCACATGCCTCGAAGGGATTGGATATAGATTCCTGTGAGGGGGACCAATCAGGTTACTTAAAATCATGTCTGAAAGAGACGCAGCCCCATAGCTATACAAAATATGACACAGTCCCTGTGAACCCACATACAAGCCGCATAGCAAAACAGTGCTTGCAACAACCATTAGAAGGAAATGTTGGGCACACATAGGGGATGACCGTATGAGGCGTTACAGTCTGAACCTCTCCCTACAGGACCTGGTCGAAACCACCAGCGCCGTCAAGCGGCTAGTGGTTGCAGGAAGAGCCACAGGTTGTACTCACCGATAGAACCTGTGAGGCTAATGACTGCACGTCCAAGTTGTAGAATCTGGCGAAGGTATTCTGCGAAGACCATCCAGCCGCCATACAAATATCTTTGATAGAAATTCCCTTAGTCCAGCCCACGAGAAGGAGACAGCCCTCGTCGAATGGGCTCGAACACCAATAGGACATTCCATACCACGGCTAGAATATGCCAAGGCAATAGCGTCGACCACCCAATGTGACAGCCGTTGTTTAGAGACAGGCCATCCTCTGGTGCTGCCGTCCAAAGCATACAAACAGTTTCTCGGATTGCCGAAACGCAGCTGTGCGGTTGACATAGAGTCGTAAAGCCCTCACCGGACACAACACATGACTCGGGGGTGCCGTCCAATGAAGTCTCCGATTCTGGAGAGAAGGCAGAAAGAGCCACCACTTGCGCTCTACATGGTGTCGAGAGCGATTTAGGCACATAGCCAAATTTTGGCTTGAGCGTGGACGTTACAATCACCTGGTCCAAACTGCATACAGTCCGCATTCACAGAGAGCGCTTGCAAATACCCCACGCGCTTGCACGAAGCAAGGGCGAGCAGCAGCGCGGTTTTAAGCGTGAGCTCCTTCAAGCCGACAGACTGAAGTGGCTCGAATGGCGGGAGGGCTAGCGCTCCCAGCACCAGAGCCAGATCCCAGGATGGCATTGTAGGGGGGCGGGAGGGTTTTAGTCTTCTCGCGCCTCTCAAAAATCTGATCACTAGATCGTGTTTCCCAACTGAGCGCCCGTCAATAGCAGCGTGAAAAGCTGAGACAGCTGCAACGTAAACCTTAAGCGTAGAGGGCATACTGCCGCCGTCCATTCGTTGTTGCAGAAAATCCAGAATGTCAGACACGGGGCAGCTTTCCGGGTCCGTGTCCCGACCATGCCTGAGAACAGGAGATCTCGTCTCAGCGGGATCGGCCACGAGGGAGCCGTTAGTATTTCTAGAAGATTGGGAAACCAAGGCCTGTTCGGCCAGTACGGAGCGACTAATAACACTGATGCTTTTCTCCTCTCTGATTTTGTGCAGCACTTGTGACAAAATCTTTAGCGGGGGGAATGCATACAGACGGGCATTCGCCATGGCATTGTGAGTGCATCCCCGCCCAGGGGAGAGCGTGACAGCGAGAAGAACAGAGGGCAATGCGTGTTCTCCTCTGTCGCGAACAGGTCCACCTCCGCTTTCCCAAACTGTTCCCAGATCAGCCTCACTGTCCCAGGGTTCAGTCTCCATTCTCCGTGAAGAATCCTGTTCCTTGACAGCATATCCGCGCCACTGTTCAGGCATCCCGGAACGTGCGCTGCTCGAATGGAGAGCAGATGATGATCGGCCCACAGCAAAAGGTGTGCTGCCTGACTGTACAGGGCTTTTCGAGTGTACTCCGCCCTGGCGGTTTATGTACGATACCACCGTCATGTTGTCTGAGCGAATCAACACGTGGTGCCCCCTGATTTGCGTCATAAAACTCTGAAGGGCTAAAGAAACCGCTCTCAGCTCGAGGCGATTTATGTGCCACGTTCTCTCCGACTCTGTCCAGTGGCCCGAAGCCGGTAAGCCATCGCAGTGAGCTCCCCAGCCCGTCGTCGACGCATCCGTCGTGACCACATTCCGCCGCGTGACCAGACTCATCTGGACGCCGCGCTGGTACAAGTCGGGGTTCTGCCATGGTTTTACCGCGCTTAAGCACCTGCGAGTGACCACAATGCGGCCACGGTCCAATTTCCACGCCCTTCTCGGTACTTGTGTTTTCAGCCATAACTGGAAGTGGGCGCAGATAGAGTAGACCGAGGTGACAGACCGTCGCGGCCGCCGCCATCCGCCCCAAGAGCCTCTGATATTCCTTCAGTGCTACGGGACGTCCCATTAAATCTTGTATGCGCTCCCGGCTCAGACGCGCCCTCATTGTTATCGAGTCCAACTGCTCCCCTAGATACATGATTGTTTGGCTGGGGCGTAACACGCTTTTTTGTACGTTCACACAGAGACCCAAACTCTCCAGGTGACGTAACAGAGCGTGTTTGTGGCTGTTGAGCACATCCTCTGAATGTGCTAAGATCAGCCAATCGTCCAAATAGTTCAGTATGCGCATTCCGCTCGCTCTCAGAGGGGAAAGTGCTGCATCCACACATTTCGTAAACGTACGAGGTGCCAGCCCTAACCCGAACGGCATCACCATGAACTGATATGCTATGCCTTCGAACGCAAATCTCAGAAAAGCGCCTGTGACGAGGGCGATCTGGATATGAAAATATGCGTCTTTCAGGTCCACCGAAACAAACCAATCTCCGGGTCGAATCTGTGCCAGTATCTGCTTTAGCGTTGTCATTTTGAAAGCGCGTTTGTACAACGCACGGTTGATGGGTCTCAGGTCTAATATTGGACGGAGACCACCACCTTTCTTGGGAACGACAAAGTACCGGCTGTAAAACCCGCTCTCTCTCTCGCTCGGCGGGACCACTTCTATCGCGCGTTTCGCGAGGAGATTGAGAATTTCTTGCCTCAGAACCAGCTCGTTGTGAGCCGGAACCGTTGACATGACCACGCCATTGAACTGGGGGGGGTCTGCGTCGAAACTGAAGCGTGTAGCCGTTCTCTATGACGTTCCGCAACCAAACCGAAATGCCCGGGAATGGATCGCCATGCGCGCTCGCAAAAAGACACAGAGGGCGAAGCGCCTCGCCCTCTGCATTCTGAACGACGCTGCTGTGTGCCGGGGTCGTTGTCAGAAAACTTACGGGACGAGTGTGAGCGCTGTGTGTTAGGGAGGGTCGTGCTTCGCCGTTCAGCGGGGAGCGCGAGTCTCCTGTTGAATGATTGAATGACTCGCACGTGCATGTGTGCGAGATGTCGAGAGCCAGCCGCGGCTGCGGAGGTCCGACACCTGACACCTGGGCGTGAGCCTTGCCAGATACACGGGGAAGCTGTGAGCCCGGGTTCTATTGCCGGTTTTCACGGCTGCTTGTAAATCCGTTATCACTGGAGGAGGAGAAAAATGCTCTTTTTGTGAGGGTGTCACAGACTTTATTGCATTTTGAACATACACAACACAGACATTCTCGCAATCGCCTGCAACTGCCAAGGGGACTTCGTGAGAACATCTCAGATCGCTTCGCAGCGGGCCCGCCGCTCAGTGTGCCCTCCCATCGCCCCTCCCCGCCCTCTCGTCAGGAATGAGGTTTTTGATCCGACGGAGGAGCTCCCCCGGGACGGTTCCCCGCCTTTCTTGAAGCCGTGACGCCTTTCTTTCGGTGTCCTCTGCCACGGAGTTTTGGCGCGAACAGACGGCTCAGGATCTGGTGCTGATGCAGTGGAAGCAGCAGGGGGTCGCTTCGACAGCCGGTTGGAAGCAGATGAGGATCTACTGCGCGCAGAAGGCTGTGCTGCAGCCCGGCAGGAAGTGATTCATCACCCTAGAGCATTTCTGTGCCTCTGAGAAACACTCCGCGATAGCCTCGACTGCATCTCCAAATAGGCCAGATGGAGATACAGGAGCGTTGAGCAGCGCACTCCTGTCCGCATCCTTCAGCTCAGTGAGAGTAAGCCACAGATGCCGGTGGAGCACAACCATGTAGCCCATGCTCCGCCCGATCGCCTGGGCCGTCTTCTTTGTGGCTTTGATCGCGAAATCCGTTGCTGCGCGTAAATCTTTAAACACCTCCGGATCCGCCCCGCCCTCATCCAGGGATTTCAGAAGCTGTGCCTGAAAAACTTGGAGCACTGCCATCGGTGCAGAGCAGAAATTGCTTCTCCCGAGGCCGCGTACGCTTTGTCCGCTACATGTGCGGTCAAACGACAGGGCCTTGACGGCAGCATAGCACCTGTCTTCAGAGAAGCAGAGGAGGGGCAGAGGTGCGCAACGATGGATTCCTCGACGGGCGGAATGCGCGTATATCCACGGGCTTCCGCTCCGTCGACTTTAGCGAAAATCTCCGACCCACCAGCGTGAGCGCGAGCCGATTTGGGCGCAGCCCACGCCTTAGCGACCTCG
Organism: Cyprinus carpio; assembly: GCF_018340385.1. Taxonomy (NCBI): domain Eukaryota; kingdom Metazoa; phylum Chordata; class Actinopteri; order Cypriniformes; family Cyprinidae; genus Cyprinus; species Cyprinus carpio. Next base: position 10,100,354 of record NC_056596.1, on the reverse strand, counting down.
TCATGCAGGTCTGGGAGGAATGGGGCTCGTTTCCTCGGAGCAGCAGCTCGGCGGCCCGAGTAAAGGAACCAAGAATCCAGCTTGCTCTTAGCTGGTTCGTCGGGGGATTCCCACTCTAAGCCTAGACCACTCACGGCCTTAGTAAGAATCCGGACGAGTTCATCCTGGAATGCAGCGTGTCCCTCCACTTCAGAACGCTCCTCCGGAGAGCGGGCCCAGTCTTTCTCGGACGTCGTTAGGGACACAGCGCCTCGTCGAAATCGTCGTCACCCGCCGCACCAAATAAAATAATCTGCAATGCTCCAGCAGCAGGTTGAAGATCCTCCTCCAAGCACATTGGAGAGCGGGGGGGAGGTGATTTGCACCATTCCGCGCAGTCACCCACGTGCGGCTGTCGTCCCTCCAGCGGCTCGCTGGCGGCGGTGGGACATTGCCGAGAGAAATCACAGAGGGCGATATTCTTCCGGGCCCTAAGCACCCGCACTGAGAATTCTTCGCAGTGTGGGCAGCCTGACCCGTTGAGTGCTGCCTCCGCATGGGCGAGACCCAGGCAACGGATGCTTCGACCGTGGGTGTCACAGCGTGCAAACTTTCGACATGCTGGAACGCCAAGAGGGAAATCCGTCTTCTTGCGTCTTCTCAACAGCTGTCTCGTAGGATAATTGAAAGAGGAAGATTCTGAGGTTATGCCGCCAACACGGCACAATATATAGTGGCGAGGCCCCGCCCATATTTGCCGTCTTGACTGGCATTGGCCAGTGAGAGTTGCAACTTCACTGGCGTTGTTCAATAGGATTTCAGGTAGGTTAGGAAGGAAGGGGGTCCCCAAGGCGTTAACGCCATGTCGAGAGACCATTCTCGAGAGGGAACTCCGAAGCCTGTGTATCATCCAACACTACTAACGACCAAAAAACATTCACCCGCGACACCAAAGCAAAGCCAACTATCTAATGTGCATCTTGAGAGGAATGTCAAACTCGCAATAGTTTTTGCAGGAGATGAACTTAACTGCAAGTAACCCAGTGAAAATCAGGCAATAGCCTAAACGACAACTCACACAAAAATCACAAAAACGCTCAAGCTTTAACCAAATAGACCCCTTAATCGCCTACGTCACTGTGACGTCACCGCTCTAGCTGGAGGCAAAACATAAGGAAGAACTCATAGCAGGCGCGCTAAAAGTTTGAGGTTTTGACCTTAAAAATGTCGTCTTGTTGTGTTTTTGGCTGCCAGAAAAGAAGGAACAGCACTTTTTGTTCAAAACTAAAGTTTCACCGGATCCCGGCCGACATTCATTCACAGAAATCAAGAAGACAATTGTGGTTGAATTCAATACGGCGTACAGGCTACACAGAGACGATCATAAATAATGCTCGTGTTTGCAGTGCACACTTCATATTAGGTAAAATAATCTATGCATATGTACTGGTGTGTTGGTTTTATGTAGTACAAATCAGCAAGTTTATGTTTTTATAGGTGAAAAGTCGCCAACCTTCAGGGCACTAGCTAGCTTAAATGTTAAACAAACATACAGCGATAGATGTGTGTGCCATCCTTTGAATGGTCTCTCTTAAAATAATCCACATTGCCTAATCATAGTTTAGCCCAGCGATAGGTTACATTAGACAATAAGCCCTGACAAAATTCCCCAAACCACCCGAAAGTAGTAATTCATGTTGTCTAGGAAATATCCAAAACCTGGTTAAAATGTTTCCAATGAGAACAAGATACAAGAACTACACCAGGCTTAGCTAAAAATAAATAAATAAATAAATTAGGCTACTGTAATGTTATCCACTCGTCATTATATTTTGGTCAGATAAACAGTTTGGTAAGTGAACTGAGTGATCAACTGAATTAATTGATAAATGTATGCTAACTCCCACTTTTTTTTATTATTATTTTTTTTACGGTCCCGCAGAGTCAGTGACTGTACATCATTAGGGACTGTTCCGAACCTTCTTCTGCACCCATGTTTAATAAATACCTCCTAAAACGTGCTAGTTTACGTTTGTCTACATTGCGTCCGCGCCTCTTTTTGCCTCCAGATAAGCCCCGCCCACCCGGAGACGTTTGCAATGTTTACAAACTTTTTAAGGGGTCTATAGGATGTGAGTAGTGCGCTTTTTATATCCATCGTGTTGAAAGCCGATTGGCTAGACCTTAATTGTAATGTGACGGACATTTAGTCTTCCTAGTAGAACTTACGCTTACGCTTCAAGTTATGCGAAAACAAGAGGATCTGAACAAGAAGATGATGAGAATGCTGAAAGAAATGACTGAATTGGTTAACTTTAATTTGGAGTTGCAATCTCTTGCAAATGATATCAAAGCTTTGAGATTGCAAACTTCTGATACAAAAACAGACCAAAAACCGTGAGATATACAATAGTGAGAGATACATTCTGTTAGATAAAAACCATAAAAGGCAGTAATAAAAAATGCATGATGTTAGAATTTACTCAACAGTTAAAACTGCCATGTATGCCACTTAAAACTGTCACGTATGCCAGCTTTGCTAGGTGAATGATGATTGTGCAAGGAAGTGCATTTTGTTTTATCTTATCATAAAGAGAAATGACTAAATGCATTTAATAAATATATATTTTATCATACCACAAAGATAAATAATTCTAAACAATTTAAAAAAAAAATAAAAGAAAATAAACAAGCAATTATTTCATATGGTGTTTTAAGATTAAAACTAAAGATAGATTAATTTGCTTTAATGAAAGAAAAATGCAGCAATTACTTCATATGAATGTATTCTAACAGAGGTTGGAACGAAAGTGAAATGTCATACTTACTGTATCCATAGCAACCTGTCTATGAGTGTGTGATGTGTGAGTGTTTTTTCACCGAAAAAGGCATCAAGAAAAAAGGACTTGTTGTTTTTGTGACTATATAATTTTATAGTTTGAACACATTCATGGCCTTAATTCGGGATGAAGACTTTACACTATTTACCTTTTGTTATTATTTGCTTATGAGTTATTGTTTGAATAAAGTGAAACCATTTCATATGGTGATGCGTTTAACATATTTTAAACAAGTCTCTGAGTAATTTATTAAGAGTAAAGTTATTATTTTATTTTGTTCCTGATCCTGTATTACGAAGTTCCACAGCAGCAAAGACTCACCTGAGCTGAACTGGGAAGAAGTACGGAAGTCTCTACTGCATCTGATAAATAACAGAGGTAAGAGCGATATTTTATATTGCCTTTGCGTGTGCAAGTTTGCGTGGAAACAAAGATGTGAAAAGAGGTTTTATGTAGATTTCTTTAGCCAGAATAAGAATACAAGTTAAAAGACCGGTTAATGTGAGTGTAACCTGTATTTTAACTCAACGGTAGCATAATGAAACTGTCTGCTGTCTACACCACGTCTGCTTTTGTAAAATTTGTAAAATGTTTATGATGACTATGAAGTAGGGGGTTATGTGATCCTTTTAAAGTACTTTCATTTTGAGCCTTATCTGGGTTAGCTATCATACACTAAGTCCAGTATGACGCAAGATATCATACCCTTTCAGTTTCTCAGAAACACTAAGTTTAGATGAAACACATGATCTATTATTTGAACTAACTTTGCTTACTAAAAAAAAAAAAAAAAAAAAAACGTATATTTAATGAACAAAAACAGTGTAAGCTTTTTTGGGTGAAAAGTGTGAAAAGACTGATATATGAGGCCCGTGCAGGGCTCTAATCCACTTCATCCAATGCTGTTTTGTTCTCTGTTTTCATCTGTGAGCATGCTCTTGTTATAGCCTATTTTACCATATTGTTGAGTTTAATATATTTATATATTTATATAAAGCTTTAAATTACTAATTACGTGGTCAAGTTATCATTTTTTCAGTTGTGACTCCTGTCTAAAGCAAAGACTTTTCTTTCTTTTAAAAACTTTTTTGATTCATGCTTTTATTACGTCTAGATTAGATAACTGTAACTCACGGTATGCTGGGATTAGTCAAACAGCTTTATCTCGATTACAATTGGTTCAGAATGCAGCAGCTAGACTTTTGACCGGTATTCATAAACAGGATCATATTACCTAAGTTCTACAGTCTTTACACTGGCTGCCTGTGCGTTACAGAGTAGATTTTAAAATTTTACTGATTGTCTGTAAGTCACTACATGGTATGGCTCCATCGTATATATCTGAGTTACTGATTGAGCACAATGTAATTAGATTTCTCCGGTCCTCTAACCAGAGACTCTCTTGTTTATCCCCAAGATGACGCGGAAGTGTAGGGGTGATCGCGCTTTTGCTTCAATTGCACCAAGACTCTGGAATGATCTGCCCATTTTTATTAGAATGGCTTCATCTGTGGCCATTTTAAGTCTAAATTAAAAACCTATCTGTTCGATAAGACTTTTAATTCTGGTTGAAGCACTCTTTTTATCCTTGTTCTATATATTTTATATATTGCTGCATGTTATGATGTTTTTACTTTTCGTTCTCTCTCCTTGTTTTTGGTTTTACTGTTTTAAATCACATTTGTATATTCTGGTTGTAGTAAATAGTTCTATATAAATAAAACTGCCATTGCCATTGCCAATGAAGAGGTATCATATCATTCACAAGTGCATTATGGAACCACTACTTTAAAATGAAATAAGTCAAATCGAAAATAGAAACTCTTTCATTATGTAATCCATGCATTTCTCTTTAAAGGCACAACTAATGAGATTGATGGATGTCTAAAATATATAAAAAAAAAAAAAAAAAAAGGAAAAAGCCTAAAACAGGCCTGATTATGATTTGCGTTTTATTTTAAAATTCTGTACAGTTAAAAACTAAAAAAAAAAAATATGTCTGTAATGGCATGTAAGACTGTGTCCTATAAATGTATACCTTCTTATATTTCAGATTTGTATGATTTGTTCTGAATACCTGAATAATTTAAAGGATTTGCTGCAACAATTTTGCCTGATATGTGAATTATTTATTAGTCTATTTCTTTCTTTCTCTTTTTTTTTTATTTTATTTTTTTTTTTTTTTGTCCATGCAGCAAATGCTTTACAGACAGCTTTAAAAATTACTTTACTGCATTCCAGACGCCTTTAAAGTACTTTTAACTTTAAATTTTAAGGGTAACTTGGATGTAAAACATTGTCATGAATTATGTATATTTATATGCAGAAATTGACTTTGGCATGCAAATGTAACCCAGATTACTAGGAAAACCTGTTGCTGAAAAAAAAAAAACCTACAACATTCAAAATTGTGTAAAATAGTATTTTAATTTATTAATATCTATAAAGAGAAAAAAGGAAGTGTATAAAGTTAAATTAAAAAGTCATTTAGAAAAGTGATTTAATTTAATAAGATAAACGAGTGGGAAGCTAGCCCTGCCCTAACAGGTGGAGACGGGACAGAGACGATGCAGCGTTTTTTTTTTTTTTTTTTTTGAGAGAAAGAAGCAGCTGATGCGATCCTGAAAAGGAAGAGAAAAATAGAGTTTGAACGAACAAACTAACAGTTGTAACAGAAAAATACATGATAAATAAGATTTTGAGATAAGAGTGTGGATTGAACATTATTAGTCAATGACCACGTGTGAATGTTAGCGTGAATGCTACGGGGAAGATACAGGCCTGAAGTTGAAGTTTTGCCTTTCTGGAAATTTCATAACTGAAAAAATCGAATTCTCTTGGCTGGGTCTTTTCTTTTTTTTCTGTCCTTTCTCGTATTCTTTCTATTTTCTACTTTTTCAGAATTTCCTGAGTCGGATGCTGCATGTTCCTGGACACTAACCGATTTCTGAGGAGGATTTTGAACTTGAACTGTCCTTACTTTGCGTTAAAGCCATCATTGCGTGCAGGAACTGGCGAGCCATGCTCATATAAGGACCAAGCTTTGTGGATCAAGGAATCAACGGAGTGGTATGACTGTGTGTATGTTTTCCTCCCTTTTCTGACTGAACTGTGTTGCTCAGAATTCAGTTGCGGAAGAAGGATCTCGTGTAAGCAGCATTGAACTGGAACTGAGATTTAGTGAAATCCTAATTTACATTGAGTCTGCTATTGTGAGCAGTTAATTTGATTTATTGTGATTTTTATTTTTCTATTGTTTTTTTTTCCCTTTCTTTTAAATTCTACTGTATTTTATTTTAATCCAATTATTTGGCTTTATATAAATATACTTTTTTTTTCTGAAAAAACGAGGGTGAAAAAGGTATTTCAAAGGTTATCATTTGGAAGAATTGTATTCAAATTTAAAATTATTCTTTACATCAAATAAGCCAATTAGAAACAAATTGAATAAATCGGAAAAAATAAATTTTATACACATTAGCCAAGTAAGGGTCATTAGCGTGAATCTAAATAAAAAAAAGATTAACAATCTATAATAGTCACAAAACTAAATAAAATATATACATCTATATAAGAAGTTACAATAAGGTAAATTTCAAATTGTTTGGAATAAGTCTTTTATTTAAATTTTATGCCATTACTTTTCTTTTGTGTCATGTTGTGATGTTGTTTTAAATTTCACTGCTTTATTTTATTTGTATTCATTATTTTTCCTAAATACATCTACCTGTTCTAACGCAGCCATTGTTGTCGCCATTGCCTTTCCCCTTGTTGACACTGTCTCATGAGCAGGTCTAATCTTCTGGTCGCTGGTCTAAATCTAGAAACAGTGCCATCCCTTCACGTTTATTCACTGTTTGAAAGGGAGGGTTGCACTCGCGCCGCAACGCGCATTACAAAAAGTTGGCGATCCAGCCAGGAGCCAGTTGCTTAGCAACAAGGACAGCTGTAGAAAGGGCAGAGACACAATTTGTTATGAAAGAAAATCCAGTGTTGACCTTACATTTGTGATTATGGAAATCATAGAAAGAGAAAATGTGAACATGGCAAATGCGGTCATAGTCAAAGGCCTCACAATGACCGAGGCAGACAATGAGTTGGAGACATACTTGCAAAAGTATGGCTCAGTCAAACAAAATTTGATGATCGATGATGCAACTTTAACCCTCTGGAGTCTAAGGGTATTTTTGGGGCCTGGAGTAGTTTTGTCATGCCCTGACATTTGTGCTTTACCCTTAACCCTCTGGAGTCTAAGGGTATTTTTGGGGCCTGGAGTAGTTTTGTCATGCCCTGACATTTGTGCTTTTTTCAGTTTCTTATAAATATCTAAATGGCTAAAGTCTAATCTCACTGTAATCAGCACAAACTAGGCTATAATAATATGTGAGCAGCATGTATGTACATGAATTGTGTTTTTGAGAAAAAAAATGTTATGTGTGGTTAGTGAAAAACTAAAAATGTTAAATCACTTGAATAAGGCAATAAAACACATACAGAACATTGGTTCCCGAACTTTTGAGAACTGGAGCTTGTAGCCTAGAATTTTTCTTTCTAAATTATGTGAAAATCATCTTGTTTACTCACTTACAGAAAACAATATATTGATTTAAATTTTCTAAGACACTTTTTGTTGGTAAAAGTCATATGCATAAAGTGCAAACTCTTGTGTACTTGTGAACTGTGTTTGTTTTAATCTAAAGCTCCAAAGAAATAAAAATATTTGCATAATATCAGGTGTCTGAAGATCCAAGTCATTCAAAGGTGATGTGTCGGAACAAAATAAGTTTTTTGTCTGATGGGGGAAATGGACCTCTGGTACTACCATCACATCCTTTGGGTCAGCATTGACACAATTCATACTTAAAATTTTTCAAACAAATGAATACACAATATAATTATGTATGTATATATATATATACACATATATATATATACACAGTATATATATATACACAGACACACACACACGCATATATTAACTTAATACTAAATACCTCAAAATTATGCACCATTTATTATCTGTAATACCGTTGTGTAACCATTAGATGGCTGTATAGCCCTATATATCCATGACTGCTGGAAACTGTTTTCAGTCGTAATTATTTGCATGTATTAGAGTTTGCATTTGGATATATATTTAGGCATTATTAAAGGCGACTTTTTGTCAAAGTTTGTTTGTTTTTAACAACAGATACAGTGCATTTACTGTACATTACGTGCTGGGGGAAAATATTAACTAACTGAAGCAAATATGATCTAATTGAAGACTGTAAATGTATGTAGATGATCAGGTCCTGTAATGATTTGGCTAAATCAAGACAACTTACCACAAGTATCCTTATGACGATGATGACTGATGATAATGATGAGGATATCATTCGTCTGTGATATTCCTAAGAAATCATCTCAACAATGTAGTGTAGCAGCAGATAAATATTTATAAAATAATAATAAAAAAAACTTTATGTATCATTTTATATAATTAAAATGAAACAGGTGCTAACAGAAGCTCACATCAGAGATGCTTACAAGTCTCTGAGCTAGAGTCCAAGTCAAGTCTCAAGTCTCTGAGCTAGAGTCCAAGTCAAGTCTCAAGTCTCTGAGCTAGAGTCCAAGTCAAGTCTCAAGTCTCTTTATTATATTAAGTCTCTGGTTATAATAAATGTTGCATCACGTACAGCGACCCATCCAGGCTGCTTAGAACACTGCATAGCTATATATAAGGAATTCAAAGCATGTAACATGTTATTATGACACCTCTATCTATTAGCATACAGTATCAGCTTTGATTTTGGTATATAATCAGTGTAAACAACGTAAACATGGTTTATGAGGACATGGTTTATGAGGACATCCCCCAAATGGCTTAAAAAACATACTAAATGGTATTTTTTGAAATTCAAAAAAGGCCAAAAGTTTTCTGTGATTGGTAGGGTTACATTAGTGTAAGGAGGATAGATTATACAGTTTGTACATTAGTAAAACCATTACGCCTATGGAGAGTCCCAGTATTGTGAGGTCTTCACAGTGAATGATCAGCCGGGTCGGGTCCAAATCAATTACTTCGGGTACCGGGTCTGTTTAACATTGTCTGTTTAACATATGTATGTAGCCGTCATCAGATCAGACTCGGAGAAAACCCAGTATGGCAACCAGTTACCAGATGTTTTTTTTGTAACTTGCAACTTGTAAAATTAGGACACTCAAAATAAAATGTTTTAGGTTGATCCAGCTAGCGCGCATGTGCAGTCTCAAGCGCGTGTCATGTTTCTATGGCAACCAGTTACCAGAGCTTCAGTGAGGGACCGCCAAACCGCGCTTTAGATTTTACAATATAAATTAACCGTCTTGTTTAATCTTATGTTTTAGTGGTCAAATTCAGACTCGATGCAGAGCAGAGAGCACGGAGATGATAGCAAATAAATAACGTCAGCGGTCAAGGCACTGAACAAGCAATCGTTATAGAGGACCTAAAATTTCCACACTTTTAAAAACGTTTTTTCCCCACTTTTTGAAAAGGGGTCCTACAGAACACCATACAACAAGGTTTAAACAAACGATCATTTATTTTTCATAAGGAAGACAAACAGTCGGAGTTAACCTCCCATAACGTTATGGTGCGTTCAAGCCATCTCGTATCGATCGTATTTACGAGTTGAATGCACATGAACGCCACCGCAATATCGTAAATACCAGTGGGGAGCTCGGGGTTTTCTTTAAGCCCCAATCTGTTCGAGTTGGGGGCGTGTCAGTGATTAACATGGCGTAATCAATGGATGCAACGTCTGTAGTTGACGGTAAATTTTAATTGAATTCCAATGTTTACTAGTCTATAAACTGTCATTTTTCATGACATCATTATCTTGTTTATAAGCAGCAAGTTTAATGAATTACAACTAAAAATCCTAACATTTGTGCACCTTTAGACGAGAAATGGTTTGATTCGCAACATTGCACATGGCTTTAACATTTTTTTTTATCTCTCCGTTTAGCATTTTTCCATGATAACCAATTGTACTGGGATCGTGGTATGACAATACCATTGACCCAGGTGCTGTATTCATTAAAAGAAGGTACAGCGCCATCTTGCTCCGACGAAACTGACTTGAACGCACCTCACGTCGTCAGCACAACTTCCCTCCTCGTACGTACGAAATTCCCAGTAGGACTTGAACGCACCATTAGGTTGTAGTAGCTAAGCAAGAAGCAAGCTAAGGGATGGTCAATGCTGAGCTAAACATGTTTACTGACCTATCAGGATGCGTTTTCAGATGCCTGATAAAATTTGATGTGGTTGAGCCTGAATCTTAATCCTGATATCGCATAGTTTGCATTGAGCGCTTCTTCTGTTTGTGCCATCCTGTTTGAAGTTTTTAAATCCAAAGCTAACAATGAATGGCACTGGCACAGCAGTCGACATGTTTGTTCGTTCGTTGTCCTCTGTGTGGCTGCGCCCGCGCGCAGCAGATAGTAGTACGTCACGTGTTACGTGGGCAGGTTATATATATAACGGAGGGAGGGAATAACAGCGAGCTCATCAGACGTTTTCTAAAAATTAACATTGTTCACGAGTCCCGCAGCTTGAGTCCGAGTCGAGTCTTAAGTCGAGTCTGAAGTCACTGTCTCAAACTCGAGTCCCCATCTCTGGCTCACATCCACACATATGCCTTCACTTCCAGGTCAAGAAGAAATCAATAAAAAACTCAGTAGCCAATGAGAACACACCGCTGCTAGCCCCGCCCCCACGAGAGATTTGTGCCAGAATGGCTAACGAAAACTTCAGAAGCATTGAAAACATGTAAAAACAAAGTCCAATTTCTTGCCTGTGATTTATTTAAATAACAAATCATCCAATTTCAAAAGAAATCTACACAGTTTCAATATTAATTTACCTATCTACTTATCCACATTCAAATTCATTTAATTCACCTCCAATCTATATTTCATACGTTTCTTGAAAAATTCAGTCACTGTATTATAATACTGGGAAGAATCAGGGTATTTTTTAATATAACTCTGATTGGATTCATCTGTAAGAAGAAAGTCGTATACACCTAGGATACACCTTAAACTATCCCTTTACGCCACTTGTTAGTTTTAACATGTAAAATATGGGGCATAAGTGGTGTATTTAATTAGTATTCTACCAGTAGTATTCTACAACTATAGAATAAAAAGTGAAAATATCATGATCTTGTGTAATCACAGAACTTATTTGAGGCATTTAAAATGACTTCAGTAAGATGGCAGAGGAAGAAGTTTTTTTTTTGTTTGTTTGTTTTTTTACTGTTTTCTAATCCAAGCTGTTTAAAATAATTGTAGGAGCCATTTTGTTGATGAAAATGTATTTTGGGCTGTCACCAGTTGAGGAGAGTATGTGCTCAAAGGGTTTTTACACAGGTGTTTCATTCATGAAGAGGGGGAGGGTTGGTTGAGAGATGTATGTGTTTTTAACACACACACCCTCAAAGCATCATTACTACTAAAAGTATGTAAATAAGTCATTTTCATTATGTTCAATAAAGTAATAGGAAGAGTTTAAAATCAACTACAAGACCCGACATTTGGATTATGTGTGTATAAAGCATGTGCTGTGTTTCCAAGCTATCAGTAGTGTAACGTCTGCATAGTATCACTGATGATTGTTTGGGCTTCATGTCTCAGAGATCCTTTTATCCTTTTGACATTAGCATATAAATTATACAGACCTGGCTCCATAGTCTAAATTTATATGGGTGCTAAATCTCCAAGAGTCTCCCACCACCATTCAGAAGATGCTAAACAGTACAGTACTCTGGTCTCCCCATCTGTCTTCAGACACATTCCAATGAGAAGACAATCATACTCAGCACCAGGCACTAAATGCCCGAGTGCCCAATGAACTATGCCCACACTTACAATACACATAACATACAAACATAAAGACATTCTCTGTATTTAGGCCATAATTAAGCTGTTATAAATTCGATATGGTATATGCATGTGTTGTATGTATGCTCCTCTTTTATATTAGCCTAGTTACAACTCTGTATTGGTATGAGTTAAACTCTAAAACAATGGTACATTATGCGAATGTGAAACTCTTAATTAATAACTCCTATCTTACTATACTATAATATATACTAAATATAAACATGCAAATGGTCCATAAATGGTCTAGTCATTCAAAAAATTGCTAATTGCTTCTGCAGCAGCAGTCAAACAAGTCAGCTGAGCTCTAAGATCTTTGCGGCTTCTGCTGACATCAGAGTCCTCAGACAGGAGCTTATGCACATCTGGCTTTCCCAATAATTTCATTATGTCACTAGACAGGAGCTGAGTAGTCTCCAGCAGCATCATGGGCAGTTGATCAGTCATTCTCTGCACCACAATCTGAAAGGGAACAATTGGATTAGTTACTTTGTTACACCACAAGAACAGTGCAATTTGTTATAGAAAACTAAAATGATCTACCTCATAATACGCCTCCAGCATTTGACTGCACTTACATTGTTTGTCAAAGACAGGAAACTCCTTTTCTGAAAAAGACTCCTTGGTAATCTCATTTAAACTCTTTATGAAGATGGGATCTTGAATGTAGATCATGCTTTTCATTTTAAACTGCTCTGAGATCCTCTACTCCACCTTTTCTTGCTGGATAAACTGAATGTCATTGATTTTGTCCTATAGAATCAAATAAAATAAAGGAAAAGAACTTCATCAAACTGAATTAAAAATCTTTGCAATATTTAAGGAGCAATTGAGGGGCATTATTTACCTTAGTGATGTTTTGAAGGTATTGGTAGTTCCGGAAACATTTATTCACCATGTCAGTGAATTGCTTGATGATGATGTCTTGAGAAAAAAATACATAAATCAAAAAGACAAATAGCCACGTGTCACAAGATTCAGATGTGCTAAAACTAGCCTATTATTTGTTCAGTTGGTGATCTAATCTTTTGGTTTTATAATGGAAGCTCTCCACAATGACCAGAAACAAATACAGGTGCATATCAATAAATGAGAATGTTGTGGAAAAGTTAATTTATTTCAGTAATTCAACTCAAATTGTGAAACTTGTGTATTAAATAAATTCAATGCACACAGACTGAAGTAGTTTAAGTCTTTGGTTATTTTAATTGTGATGATTTTGGCTCACATTTAACAAAAACCCACCAATTCACTATCTCAACAAATTAGAACAATGAAAGACCAATAAAAAAAAAAAAAAAAAAAAAACATTTTTAGTGAATTGTTAGCCTTCTGGAAAGTATGTACTCAAAGTAAAGTACTCAATACTTGGTTGGGGCTCCTTTTGCTTTAATTACTGCCTCAATTCGGCGTGGCATGGAGGTGACCAGTTTGTGGCACTGCTGAAGTGGGTTTTTTTTTTGACAGTGGCCTTCAGCTCATCTGCATTGTTTTGGTCACTTGTTTCTCATTTTCCTCTTGACAATACCCCGTAGATTCTCTCTGGGGTTCAGATCTGGTGAGTTTGCTGGCCAGTCAAGCACACCAACACCATGGTTATTTAACCAACTTTTGGTGCTTTTGGCAGTGTGGGGCAGGGTGCCAAATCCTCCTGGAAAATGAAATCAGCATCTTCAAAAAAGCTGGTCAGCAGAAGGAAGCATGAAGTGCTCCAAAATTTCTTGGTAAATGGGTGCAGTGACTTCAAGAAACACAGTGGACTAACACCAGCAATGACACTGCACCCCGAATCATCACAGACTGTGGTAATTTAACACTAGACTTCAAGAAACTTGGGCTATGAGCTTCTCCACCCTTCCTCCAGACTCTAGGACCTTGGTTTCCAAATGAAATACAAAACTTGCTCTCAACTGAAAAGAGGACTTTGGACCACTGGGCAACAGTCCAGTTCTTCTTCTCCTTAGCCCAGGTAAGACGCCTCAGGAGTGGCCTTAACAAGAGGAATACGACAACTGTAGCCAAATTCCTTGACATGTCTGTGTGTGATGGCTCTTGATGACTTGACCCCAGCCTCAGTCCATTCCTTGTGAAGTTCACTCAAATTCTTGAATCGATTTTGCTTGACAATCCTTATAAGGCTGCAGTTCTCTCTCGGTTGGTTTGTGCATCTTTTTCTTCCACACTTTTTTCCTTCCACTCAACTTTGTAACAGGGTTGGATACAGCACTCTGTGAAAAAGCCAGCTTCTTTGGTAATGAATGTTTGTGGCTTACCCTCCTTGTGAAGGGTGTCAATGATTGTCTTCTGGACAATTAGTCTTCCCCATGATTGTGTAGCCTAGTGAACCAAACTGAGAGACCAAACCTTTACAGGTGTTTTGAGTTGATTGGCATGTCACCATATTCTAATTTGTTGAGAGTGAATTGATGGGGTTTTGTTAAATGGGAACCAAAATCATCACAATTAAAAGAACCAAAGACTTAAACTACTTCAGTCTATGTGCACTGAATTTATTTAATACACGAGTTTCACAATTTGAGTTGAATTACTGAAATTAATGAACTTTTCCATGACATTCTAATTTATTGAGATGCACCTGTATGTGTGATGGTACCTTTTTATGACACTGAGTAAATCAATGGCTGGATCTTTAAGTTCGGCCACATGGTCCTGCAGAAACGTCTCAAACAATCTGTAGTTGCTGAAGCCAGGTGGTTTCTCCCTCTGTTTTTCTGGGTCAACTCTTTTGCATTGTCAACTTGTTTGGGAACAAGATGGATTTCTTATGGAATTTTATCATTAAGACTCTGATAAAAGGAGAATGAATTAAAACTTATTTGGCTTCTTAAATTTGAAAATGTACTCACATTATGTCTTTGTACTGTTAAGATGATCATTCCAGTTCTTGAATTCAGCAATTAGCTGGCCAAAAAAATGTTTTTGTTTTTCTGAGCAAAAAATAAATATATTTTTTTTCCCTGATTTACAGAAGAGACACACTAAAATGTAATTCAGTGTAACAATCTTGTCAGGCATATTTACAACAAAAATCAATTTATGACATTAAAAGACTAATTACTTTCACCTCAAATACTAATTAGCTGTAATATTACATTTTCAAAATTTGCCACTATCCTAGGTTTTGCCCAGTTGTCAGTAAGATTTTTTTATGGAGCCCTTCCCCAGACAGCACATCAAATATGCATTGCCATAATTCAGCTAATTATATGTGAACTCATGAAATGTATATTTTGTTCAAGAAATGTTTTGGTGCATTTGATTTTGTAGGGTTCCAGCAGCTCGGACCGCTAAGATAACTCTCAGAATCAAGGAGACTTGATTGTTGTCCGACAAGAGCAGAACTCCTGTCGGACAACATCTTCAGGACTCTACGCTCCATTTGACTAGTAAGCCAATTCTCAAATAACTGCTATGATGGCTTTTGTTCTACCTGCTTAAATGTTAGATAGTACTTGCCGCTGTCCAACTATTAAGACTGTGTCTGTTCCCCCGAATAGTGAGGGTCAAAATATAAATTTAATGTAGGATCTAGAAAAAATCTTAGCCGTGATTAAGCCAGGGGGGAAAAACGTTAAAGATAAACATGAATGATCAAAAAACAATTTTAAAGTTTGGGGCTCATAAACATTAGATCACTCACACCCAAAGCAGTTATTGTAAATAAAATGATCACAGCAGATACTAGTTTTGAGTTGTACTCTGCTTGGACACTGGAAAACATGGCTTGAAATAACCAACACTGTAGGATCTTATTGAGTCTAAATGAGTCTCCTACTCCAGCAAAACACTGTTAAAATACACATCGAGCCCCGTCAGACTTGGTGGTGGGGGGAGGATGTTGCCAAACAGAATATATAGTGATATTTAGTGTGAGACCCAGTGCAACAGGAGGTAGACATGGGTTTAACTCATTTGAAATACTTATGCTTAATGTTACGCCTGCAGATACCAGATATGCAAAAGAAAGAAATACTCTTGTATCTCTTTCTCTGGCTACATGTGTATAGACCACCACAGGGCCCATAATACACGAAATTCCTCAAAGACAAGAATTGGAGGATTTCCAACTCTCCGACCTGTTGGTTACGTCTGATATCAAGACGACTAAATTTGCGAGGAGAGTTTAAACATTCATATTGCTAAGACAAATGATTGCATATAGGACTTCGAGCCGCAGTTTACTAACTTATTAAATGAATTGTTTGGAGTAAAGCAGCAAAATGTCACCGTGGGCCCACTGGCATCGTTTTTACTCAGTACGCTAAGAATGTTAAATTATATCGCATGGAATCGATCTTAACGTGACAGTAGAGTATCGTATGTACTTGCAAAATGATAGCTGTGTTACTGCCCATTTCCTTGTATATTCGATGCAATTCTTGCGTATGATGATAATAAAAATATGGCTTACGCACGTAGTTATCGGGTCAGTGTCGAGGCAGCAAAAACTATTGTTCCAGCAACAAAAGACAGATGCGCAAAAAACATGCCTGATTTCATCTAAACTGCTCTGTGTTACCCATAAATACACGGATGAACTAGACAAAAGGACTGGCAAACATGGGCCCTATCTTCTTTAATACATTAGAAGGTTGCCCACAGCAAAATTGAAAAAAGGTAGCAGAAAAACGTTACTGTTGCTGCATAGGTACAACAGTAATACCCACGCTCTCAGAGAAAGCAACTCGTAGTCTTGAGCGCAAATGGAGCAAAAGCGTAGAACTCTGGAATAAGAGTTTTGGAAAGGTTTGCGGGTGAAACAAACAGTGGAAGGTCCAAGCTAGCTAGATCAGGCGCTCTAAAAACGGTGCAGGAACAGATGAATGACAGGCACAACACAACGCATAGAAAACAACCAAAACAACTCCAGATGTTTATTATTTACGCAGCGGGGCTAGTATTAACAAATAACCCAACGCCACCAGATCTAAATATTCCCTCACAGTTAAATAGTAATGACTTTTATGAATGAATTCTTCACTGATAAATAGATAACATACTAGAAATACATAACAAATGTAGATTCTACAGCGTCTAATACTTTAGTTTTATATCGCATCGATATCCACCCAAAGATAAAACTGCAGTGCTATTTACAACTTATAGGATCCAGGAAGAGCTAAATAAACTTATCACTGCATCTAAACCAACAACCATGTTTATTAGATCCTGTACCCACTAAATTACTGAAAGAGTTGTTACCTGTAGCAGAAAAAACCGTGTTTTGACTTCTCAATATTATTAACTCATCGTTATCTTTAGGTCACTTCCCAAAACCATTCAAGCTGGCGTTTATTAAGCCTCTTATTAAGAAACAACAACTAGATCCTAGTGAACTGGCAAATTGCAGACCCATTTCAAATCTTCCATTTATGTCTTAAATTTAAAAAAAGTTGTGTCTGCTCAATTGTGCTGCTCCTACCTGCAAAAAAAAATGATCTCTATGAAGAATTTCAGTCAGGTTTTCAGGCCCCATCATAGCACAGAAACTGCACTTGTTAAAATTACAAATGACTTGTTTCTTCTTGCTTCAGGATCAAGGCTGCATCTCATTGCTAGTTTTACTTGATCTTAGTGCTGCGTTCGACACCATAGATCACGACATACTCATAGATAGATTACAAAACTATACAGGTATCCAGGGCAGGCTTTAAGGATGGTTTAGATCCTACCTGTCCGATCGCTACCACTTTGTTTATCTAAAATGGGGAGTCATCTCATTTATCACCAGTAAAATATGGAGTGCCACAAGGATCTGTCCTAGGTCCTCTGCTATTTTCAATATACATGTTGCCCCTTGGTAATATCATTAGAAATCACTTGTGATGGAAAGGATTAGTTTCCACTGTTATGCTGATGATACTCAACTATATATCTTCAACAAGACCAAGGTTAAACTTCAAAATTATCCTAAGCTAACAGAGTGTGTTAAAAATGTAAAAAGATTGGATGACCAATAATTTTCTCCTATTAATTCAGATAAGACAGAGATATTTTTACTTATCTTCTTGGACCAGAAAACATTACACAGAATCTCGTAGATACATTTACAATTTGCAACCTAGACGGATAACTGATGTATTTGCTGTTACTTCCTCTACTGTCAAAAATCTGGGTGTTATATTAGACAGTAACTTGTCTTTTGAACATCATATTTCCCATGTTACATGAGTAAGCAAAACAGCATTCTTCCATCTTAGAAACATTGCCAAGCTAGAAATCCGAAACACTGGTACCTGATATTATTATGAATTGTTCCTTTAAGAATCCTGATGCAAAAAGCTAGTTCATGCACTTCATGACCTCTAGACTGGACTATTGTCATGCACTGCTAGGTGTTTGTCCTGCATCCTCAATAAACAAGCTACAGGTAGTCCAAAATGGCAGCGGCTAGAGTCCTTAACCAGGTCAAGAAAAATAGGAATATGATCATATTACCCCAATACACAGTCTGTGCACTGGCTACCTATTAAGGTTCTTTTTTACGTATCAGTTACACCTGAATAATTATGTTTTAATTATTACTTACTTATAAGGCCCTTAATGGCTTAGCTCCTGCGGTACCTAACTACGTGTCAATGATCTTTACCCACCGCTACAACCCATCCTTGGACGCTCCTAAGGTCACAAAAACGCTGGACTTTTGATAGTACCTAGGATATTGCACTGGTGAATGTCCACTATAAAGGGACTGTAGAGCTTTTTTCCCAACCGCATTTGGCTCCCAGATTTCGTCTGTAGGAATAGCCTAACATCAGCCCTGATAATGTTCGACGGTTCAGAACACTAAATACCAATAACATTCCCCCCATGCTTTTTCCAAAAGGTCTTAGAATGTGTTTTCTTGTAGAAAAAAAAAACAATGTGATTTTTGACTTTTGCAAAATAAGAAAATTGCCTTTCTCTTAAACTGAGTCATTTACAACCCTTCATTTTAAAGAAGGAATGAGATATCAGATTAATCCACCACATGAACAATGATAACACAAAAAATTGACTACAAAATTATAAATTTTAAGAGTTGACGTTTATGCGTTTTGGAATAGAAAAAACTGAACCCATTTCTTTACTACCTCATCATATCAGAGAGAAGCGTCAATACCCTTTTAAGTGATGCGTTTAATAGCATACTCTAGCCGCCTTGCCTTCCTTTTGGATAGTGCGATTCTTGAGCCATAATTCCATTCCAACAGTCTATCTTCTTTCGTCAGGGCTGTCGGCAAAACTGAGCCCAGCTTTTTGACCACCCTGCGGCAACAACTTGGTTCTACTTCCATACTTCGTCCTGGACCAATCAGCGGGTAAGGGGGATGATCACCTCTCTCGAACGGCCGGTCTCCTTTCTTCATACACGAGCACGAAATGTCACTGAAGCAGGATTAGAAAGCAAACTCAGGCGTTATCTGCCAGAAGTGAATCACATCCGCTTTAGAGCTCGTTTGGTTCTCCAGGAGACATTTTTGCGAAGATACATTCCTTTGTATCTTTCAGTTTCCAGCACACCGATTTTCAGATCATATGTAACTTCGGATAGATTTTCAATTGTTTCCCATTCGCTTGGACCATGTCCTTTGCAGACATTGTAATGCTGCCCACCAATCGTGGTCGGATGAGCAACGCTTGCCAATCATCGCAGAGAACGGCCAAATCTGCGTGCTTAATTCTTCGTGCTGTATTACATAGTCCAAGGGCTTAATTGCATCCAAAATAGCCGATTGGACTGAAGTCGTTTTCCTCACACTCTGTTGGTTTTTAGCCTTTTTTTCCTTTTTGGGGTTTACACGGTCATGGGTGGATCAGAATTCAGTTCCTCTCTCCCTTTTGCTCGAACCTATTGCTATTCCATGTCATGATCTTTCCATTCGGCACCACAACTTCGGGTTAGTGTATTAGCTTATCTAGGTGGAAAAAAACTTATCAAGCTAAGCAAAATTGGGAAATTGCTCAGGAGCTTCCTACAGTACTTTATCATACTCAACCCGCCATCTTGCAGCCCTTGCCATGGCATATATAACAGGGCTTGAAAACAAAGTCAAACGGATCGGTCACTCAGGGCAGAATCGATATTTTAACTTTGTTCCTGCGTTCCTGGAAAAAGGCACGTCTTGGTCGGTTTTCAAGTGACAACAGGAGGGGTTATTTTTAAACAATTTTCTATTCCCTCAATTCTCTCTGATAATCTAATAAAGTACAGCATTACCTGTATCACTGAAGACTAGGACAAAATTAGATATTTGGTACGTTTAGCCAGTAAACCTGATGCGCTTGGCCACATCCTTTCAAAACAACTGTTTTTGAACAAACACAACAATTTTGAATGAGCTCACCTTCTCGTAAACAACAAATTAATGGTATGTTGAGGAAGTATGGACGTTCCTCTCATTGATAGCTGAGGAGCGGATCCAGCAAGAGCTTGATGGGATGCTGCGGAATGAAAAAGTTTTTCAGGAGGTCGCGGCATTAGAGGCGATGCAACTATAACGAGATGTCTATAATCCCACCCACTCTAAAGCGGTACTATACTGCAGTGGAAACGCAAACTAAGTCGAGCCATACCATGCAGTGGAAAAGCACCATAATACAGTTCCCACCTCGAATAAGTAATTAATAATAATAAGGAATGCAATAAAACTGCTGTCACATCAAGTAAAGTACCACATACAAAGTTTAAACTTACCACTTAGAAACATCATGATCAAGTCCTGCTTGCGATGGAGTTTCTGGTTGAGCGACTGCATCGGTATCATCCTCAGACTCGGGCTAAGGTAATATCAATGTAATTTTTGTAAGCTTATAGCATCTTTGTTTACAAGTAATCCCCCGGAGCAAAAAAATTTAAATAAAAATTATGATAATGAGCATTTCGTTTCCAACACATATTGTACAATATACCAAAAAACCAATCACAACAGACTTGGTCAGCTGACAAATCAGAGCAGAGTAGGCTTATGGAAGGGAGAAGTTTACAGTTCTCAGAACTGCTTAAAACAAATCATTTCAAAATCATTGAAAAATTATTCTAATTTTAAATGTATATTCTGAGAAAATTGCAATGTTTTCTGACCTTAGATGCAATTAAACCTGTTGCAGGGGACTCCAACACAATATAAGGACAATTTTAAATTACCATATGACCTGCTCTTTAAGAGTAAGCGTTTTAATAAAAGTTGAATTTCCTGCGTTGCGTCGACATGCGACAGCAGGACAGTGTTTGTTCAGCGCTCTGCTTCAGCTCCCTGCATGCTGGCTGTACCAAAATATATATCATATCCGCGCAGCACTGCTTTAAGTCATCGACAGTTTAGTTCTTTTCTTTTTTTTTTTATTAATTTTTGTCATGGTATTGGTTCAGTAGTAGTAGTATCAATATATTTTAGTTATGTTTCATATTGAAGTCAAAATGTTGGTATTGTGACAACACTACATTCTATAGATTATCATTATCAGATACATCAAATATTTTCAGATAGTAGCCTATCATTTTTAACCCTAAAGTTGGGTTAGTCAATATTTGACCCAAAGTTGGGTTGAAACAACCAAGCATTTTTTTAGTGTGTAGTAACAATATGAAAAAGTGAAATATGGACGTTTAAATAATGCTTTCTATTCATATGCTGAAGATAGTTTTATAGATTAATGTCATGCATTTTTAGGTAATACTACTAGTCAGATGATCCCTCAAATAAACTCACTAAGTGCTTCCTGAGCAGCAGTCAAACGGTCCAGGCTAGTCTGTAGTTCTCTGCGTCTTCTACCAACATCAGAGTTCTCAAACAGGAGCTCGCTTACATTTGCTCCGTCCAGTAAACCTAACATATCCATAGACAGGAGCTGAGCAGTTTCCTTCAGCATGAAAAAGTAGATCATCATGGGGAGTTGGTCAGACATCCGCTGCACCACAATCTGAAAGAAAACATACCTGAAAAAGTTACCTGCACACTGCACAAGCACTGCAAATTATTCCTAAACAAAACGTTATATTTTGATTGAAAACTAGAAAGACCTACCTCATAATATGCCTGAAGCATTTCACTGTACTTTCTTTTATTGTCAAGGACAGGTAACTGATCTTCTGAAAATGTCTCATTTCTAATCTCATTCAAGAACTTCAAGTAGATGGGATCTTGAGTGTAAATCATGCCTTCCATTTCAAACTGCTCTGAGATCCTCTCCTCTGCCTTGGTCTGTTGGCTTGACTGTATGTTATCAATTTTATTCTTTTAGAGTCAAGTGAAGAAGTACAGAGAAAAGAGAACTTAATTAAACTTGATTTACAATGCGAGTTGGTTGTACAGTTCTAAGCCACTTTTTAAAAGGAATAATTACCAAAGTGATGTTTTGAAGAACAGGGTAGTTCTGGAAACACTGATTAACCACATAATTGAATTTATGTTATGTTTTTATTGTTAGTTGGCTGTATAGTTTGAGTGTTATTTTTTTTAACCTAATCAAAATATAGACATCAAAAGAAAAACAAACTTTTTAACAATTCAGATGCGCTAAAACTACAAAAACATTCGGTTGTGCTCTAATCCTTTGGTTTTATACTCAGTACTCTCACATGAACATGAAAATGTGTGACGATACCTTTGATTACTTTGAGTAATTTAATGGCAGGTGCTTTAAGTGTGGCCACATGCTCCTGCAGTACGTTCTCAAACATTCTGTAGTTGCTAAAGCCGAGCAGCTCCCTCCCTCTGAATTTTTGACTTAACTGACTTATTTCTGCAACGTTATCATTACCTTGTTTGGGAACAAAAAAAAATTGAAATTAATTGACTTTTTGATTCAAACTTAGAATTCTTAGAATAGCAAAACAGTGAATTCAATTTTTCTACAAAATTTGAAAATATACTGACCGAATGTCTTTGTACTGTTAAGATGATCATTCCACTTTCTGAATTCCTCCCGAAGTTGGACAAACAAATTATCTTCAGTAATCTCCTCCCCTAATGATAAGTATTTGATTTGGTCATTGAATCTTGTTAAGGTCTGTGGAGAAAGAAATTGTATTTTTATTTCAAAGTTATATTATATAATAAAATTAATAGGCTACTGTGAAAAAACATTATGGAAATGATCACATTCTCATGCAAACCAAAAAATATAGTTAGGACCAATATTTGGGTTGTGCTTCTGGGGGGATAGTTCACCCAGAAATGAAAATTTGATATTTATCTGCTTACCCCTCATGGCATCCAAAATGTAGGTTACTTTGTTTCTTCAGTAGAACACAAATGGAGATTTTTAAATGAAACCGTTGCAGTCTATCAGTTTTATAATGTAAGTGTATGGGAATCATGACTAAAACATACAATAAAACTAAAAAAAAAAAAAAAAAAAAAACATAAACAAAACCAAATTAAACCCTGCAGCTCGTAACAATAAATTGATGTGTAAAGACACAAAACGATTGGACTGTGCAAGAAACTGAACAGTATTTATATTGTTTTTTGTTTTGTTTTTTTATCTCTGATTCATGCAATGTCCAAACTGTTAGAATTCTCTTGAGCACGTTCTGCTGAGCTGCAATGGTTTCATTTAAAAATCTCCATTTGTGTTCTACTGTGTGAAAACAAAGTCACCTACATCTTGGATGCCCTGGGGGTACGCAGATAAACATCAAATTTTCATTTTTCCTCAACATATTGCATATATAGCATACAGTCGTGGCCAAAAATATATAGAATAAAATAAATACCAAAAATTTTAAAAATTAGCATACAGTAGTGGCCAAAAGCTTTGAGAATTACATAAATATTGGAAATTGGAAAAGTTGCTGCTTAAGTTTTTATAATAGCAATTTGCATATACTCCAGAATGTTATGAAGAGTGATCAGATGAATTTAATAGTCCTTCTTTGCCATGAAAATTCACTTAATCCCAAAAAAAAACCTTTCCACTGCATTTCATTGCTGTCATTAAAGGACATGCTGAGATCATTTCAGTAATCATCTTGTTAACTCAGGTGAGAATGTTGACGAGCACAAATCTTAAAAGGAGGGTGATGCTTTGAATGGGGTAGAATGGCAGACTTGACATGTTAAAAGGAGGGTGATGCTTGAAATCATTGTTCTTCCATTGTTAACCATGGTGACCTGCAAAGAAATGCGTGCAGCCATCATTGCATTGCATAAAAATGGCTTCACAGGCAAGGATATTGTTGCTACTAAGATTGCACCTAAATCAACAATTTATAGGTTCATCAAGAACTTCAAGGAAAGAGGTTCAATTCTTGTAAAGAAGGCTTCAGGGCGTCCAAGAAAGTCCAGCAAGCGCCAGGATCGTCTCCTAAAGAGGATTCATTTGCGGGATCGGAGTGCCACCAGGGCAGAGCTTGCTCAGGAATGGGGCAGCAGGCAGGTGTGAGCGCATCTGCACGCACAGTGCGGTGAAGACTTTTGGAAGATGGCCTGGTGTCAAGAAGGGCAGCAAAGAAAGCCACTTCTCTCCAAAAAAAAACATCAGGGACAGATTGATCTTCTGCAGAAAGTATAGTGAATGTACTGCTGAGGACTGGGGCAAAGTCATATTCTCCGATGAAGCCCCTTTCCGATTGTTTGGGGGGGCATCTGGAAAAAGGCTTGTCCGGAGAAGAAAAGGTGAGCGCTACCATCAGTCCTGTGTCATGCCAACAGTAAAGCTTCCTGACACCATTCATGTGTGGGGTTGCTTCTCATCCAAGGGAGTGGGCTCACTCACAATTCTGCCCAAACACACAGCCATGAATAAAGAATGGTACCAAAAACACCCTCCAACAGCAACTTCTTCCAACAACAACCCAACAACAGTTTGGTGAAGAACAATGCATTTTCCAGCACGATGGAGCACCGTGCCATAAGGCAAAAGGGATAACTAAGTGGCTCGGGGACCAGAATGTTGAAATTTTGGGTCCATGGCCTGGAAACTCCCCAGATCTTAATCCCATTGAGAACTTGTGGTCAATCCTCAAGAGGGCGGGTGGACAAACAAAAACCCACTAATTCTGACAAGACTCCAAGAAGTTATTATGAAAGAATGGGTTGCTATCAGTCAGGATTTGGCCCAGAAGTTGATTGACAGCATGCCCAGTCGAATTGCAGAGGTCCTGAAAAAGAAGGGCCAACACTGCAAATACTGACTCTTTGCATAAATGTCATGTAATTGTCGATAAAAGCCTTTGAAACGTATGAAGTGCTTGTAATTATATTTCAGTACATAGAAACTCAGAAACAACTGAAACAAAGATCTAAAAGCAGTTTAGCAGCAAACTTTTTGAAAACTAATATTTATGTAATTATTTATATTTTGCGCTTGATTTGTTGAACCAAGCTAGTGAAATGGTGAAGGATTTTGTTTAATATACAAACAAGACAGAACTGTAAATATAGTAAGCAACAATCATCAGGGTCCAAGCAGTTTGGAAAAGTGGAGAAAATTAACAAATATAGAAGAGCAGATTCTGTGGATACAGCTGTATTGATGAAGAATATCAACACTGTTCAAAAGTTCAGAGAGTTTTTTTGTTATTAGCACCCCCTAGCATTGGAAATTGATGAAATACTTTAAGTACACTTAGTACACTTCCATAATGTACTTAAAGTGTGAATTTTGGTACACATCTAAACACATATGAATTTTGGTACACATCTAAACACATATGCTCTATTTTTGCGCACTAATTTTGTATTCAATATACTAAAAACTATTATTTAGTACTTCTTAAGAATCTTAAGAACATCTAAGTGTACTCAACTGTGCTATTTTTGGGGCGTGGTTATGACTCTGAACTAAGCGCATGTTTTTCTGTGAGCTCCTGGCATTATTCGTTTAAAATCCTGAATATCATTCTCTTTATTCACCGACACAACATTAATTTGCTTCATTAACTCTTCCTTGTGAAGTAAGGATTAGGATGCTGTTAAAAAAAGGCACAGTTAAGCCTAAATCGAGCTCTTCTCCAGTCGTGGAACATGACGATGAGTGGGATGCTAGTAGTGTAGCTAGCTCATCAGATACCGTATGCAGCGGCTCTCAGGGTGAGACAATTACAGTTGAAACAATAAATGCCAACGCTTGCTTGAATATGGACGTGATTCAAAAACTGGACTTAATGAAAAGTGATTTTGACACAAAGATTCATGGTGTTCTAACGGCGATACAAGATCTTAAAAAGGATGTAAGATATTTCTCTGGGTGCTTGGATATGGCCGAAGAGCACATTAGCAATGTAGAAGATGCGGTTAATTCAGAAAAGAGCAAGAAACAGTTAAACACATAGCTTTTCTCACACGTAAGCTTGACGATCTTGAAAACCGTTCGCGTAGATCAAACCTCAGACTGGTTAATCTTCCCGGAAAGGTGGAAAAATCTGGATGCAGTTGCCTTCCTGGAACAGTGGCTGTTCGAATCACTGGGTCCTGAAACCTTCCCAATTCCACCCAGTATAGAGAGAGTGCACAGGCTCCCAGGTAGAACACAATTCAATCGATCATTTCCAAGAGTGCTGATCATGAAGTTTCTGAACTTTCGAAATAAAGTCCAAGTGATGCACGCTGCCAGGGCTAAAGGCAGGATTATGTATGGCAAACAAGAGGTCAAGTTTTTCCTGGATTTATCTGCGGAGTTGCTTCATCAGAGGAGACAGTTCAATGGTGTCAAACAATGATTGAGATCTCTGAACATTAATTACGGACTAGTTTACCCATCCAAACTACGTCTGACAGTTGATGGACAGACCCCTGAGTTCGAGGACCCGGCTGATGCAGACAAGTTCCTACAGGGAATACAGAGGTCAGAAGAAGCATAGAGGTACAGGGAAGGGAAGTCTGTCAGATTTCCGTAGCTATAAGAGTTTTTTTGGTGGTGAATGTCCGTATAACCGTAGAGTGATGCCAGGAGTTTCACATAAATCCAGTATATATATAGTTTCTTTTATATATATATATATATATATATATATATATATATATATTAAATTGATAGCTTGAATGCACTGTAAGTCGCTTTGGATAAAAGCGTCTGCTAAATGCATAAATTTAATTTAATTTAAAATGTAATATATTTTTATTTAATTGCTTAGTTTGTTTAACTGCTCCCTTGTTGACATTGGATCAGTGTTGGGACATAACTGTATCCCATGGTGATAGAGTGGGGAGGGGGGTGGGGCATGCTGCCTTGTTCAGGCTAACAGCTAATGTTTTTTTTTTTCAAGGCAGGTTTTTGAGTTATTAGTTTGGTTTTGTTTTTGTTTTGTTTTTTAAATAATAAATCCTTAGAGCTGTCCTTTTGGTTAACGTCCACATCAAAATATTATTCGTTAATTACGTGTGGTTATAATGTTGTACAATATATCTTATTTTAAGGAAAATGTCACAGGTTAAACTTAAATTCACCTCTTGAAATGTAAGGGGGATGATTAGAATGGTTAAGATTAAACAAGTTATGACAAGGATTAAACAACTGAAATCTTCTATAGTATTTTTACAGGAGACTGATCTACTGAAAGATGAGATACTGAAGGTACAATGAAGATGGCCAGGTCAAGTCTTGGCTTCATGTTTTTCCTCCCATTACAGAGGGGTTATATTGTTGATCCATAAGTCCATACCCTTTGTAGTAAATAAGAATATTACAGACAAGACCGGTAGATATTTGATAGTACAGGGAACTTATATATCAAGTTATTAATCTAATTAATATTTATGGCCCAAATGATGATAACCCAGCATTTTTGAAAATCTTTTTATACTGATAGCCTCTCTTCCAGGTATAGCTTTAATACTAGACTTTATTTATTTCTTATTTTTTTATTACAGGGACAGTGCATATTAATAAACCTTTCTGCCAATATGCCAGAGTTAGCCAGAAGGCTATTTTTCATCTGCAGTCCCAGGACAGATGTTAAAAGTCACCCTAAAAGACAGTAAGAATACATATAACAATAAAAAAATTACAATACATTTAATAAATCCTAGTATGTTAAAAAGTACAATCGAAATACAGCAAACCAACAATCAACAAACATCTGACAAAACATGACATATACACACACAATCTCCCCGCGCTGCACCTCTGGTTCTGCTGTGATCAGCTGTACGGATGTTAACAAACTGGTGGAGTGGAGGGGATGATAAACCATTAATAATTTTGTCTAGAAGACATAGATTTGAGTATTTGACCATGTTTTCCCAACTGAGTAATCTGTGTTTTTGTAATATTGGACAATGATGAGAAATAATTGGTTTCTTATCCAGAATTTTAACAGTTTGTTTGTAAAGTAACTGCAGAGGATTCAGAGATGTAACACCAGCTTGTGACCAGATGGGTAGACAGTACATGATATGTGATAAGATCATAGAGTTCATGTACATTTTTGCTGCCTGTGTGGACATTTGATGGCGAATGTGTCTAAAATTCATGAGGTTAAATTTGATGCGATTATAGACCCTTTTTACATGTGATGTAAATGACAACTTTGAATCAATCAAAAACCCCAGATATTTGTATTCTGACAGGATCTGCAGCCTTTCCCCAGAAACAGGGAAGTTTTTATTGGACTTTGTGAAAAACTTTAACCCTCTGCTCGACCGCTCTTCAGGACTGGATAGCTCTCATTCTCAAAGCAGGAAAAAAATTAAACAGTTTATTAAAGATTTAAACCTATGTGACTCCTGGAGAACACTAAACCCATCAAAAAAGGAATACTCATGTTTTTCTTCACTGTCTAAAACCTCTTCACCAATAGATTATTTCATAATTCCCAATTTCATTACTTTAGAATATAGACAGCTATATATATGATAGCAATGTTTTGTCAGATCACTCTCCCACTTCATTATTTTATATAGATTCAAAATTAGCCAAAGGTTCCCCTAGATGGTGCCTACACCCTAATTGGCTGCAGAACCCTGACTTCATCAAATTTGTTGGTGAACAAATAGATTTGTACTTTACTACAAATACAGATCAGACTTCAGCAGCTACTAGATGGGAAGCCTCTAAGTCATATATTAGAGGCCATTTGATTAGTTATACTAGTTCTAAATGTAATAAATTTAAACAAAAAATAATTAAATTGGATGCTGAAATCAGAGATTTAGAGGAAATAGTAAACATAGATCATTCTAAAGGAATTAAACAAAAATTATTAGCCCTTAAAGCCGAGTACGAGGAACTTTCCACACTAAAAGCTGAAAATAGTATATTGATATATGATCAGGGTAAAAAACCCAGCAAATTACTAGCCTGGCACCTTAAGAAATTAATTTCAGTAAAAGCCATTGATTAAATCAGGATTGAAAAAGGGGAAATCACGACAGATCCAGTTGAGATTATCAACACTTTTGTTTATAAATCTCTGTATCATTCCGAATTTCCTACTAGGCCCTCTTTTCAAAATAATTTTTTAGATAGATTGGATATTCCCTCTATTTCTGATCTGAACTAGATAGGTTACTAGAAGAGGTTTCCAATGCTATTCGCAATATGAGGGGTGGTAAAGCAGC
The DNA here is from genome assembly GCF_018340385.1 of Cyprinus carpio. NCBI lineage: Eukaryota > Metazoa > Chordata > Actinopteri > Cypriniformes > Cyprinidae > Cyprinus > Cyprinus carpio. The sequence goes on along the minus strand of NC_056596.1, from coordinate 10,071,118 downwards.
GGGTCCAGATGGGTTTCCAATTGACATTTATAAGGAATTTAAAGAGAAATTAATAGCTCCGTTACTAGATATGTATGTAAAAGCTTTTCAACAGGGTTATCTCCCTACATCATTGAAAAGTGGTCTGATTACACTCATCCCAAAGTCAGGAAAGTCACTTGTGGAGTGTGGTTCATATAGGCCAATTTCGCTTTTGAATGCAGAAGCCAAGATTATTGCTAAAGTATTAGCAATACGCCTTGAGGTAGTCAACTGATACATATAGACCAAAATGGCTTTGTTAAAAATCGCCAGGTGTTCTATAATGTTAGGAGGATACTTAACATACTGCATGCAGAAGCTGGAGCCCCTGATTCGGCCATTCTGTCACTCGATGCCGAAAAGGCATTCGACAGACTTAAGTGGCTGTACTTAATGGAGGTGCTTGCATGATTTGGATTTAGTGACTATTTCCATAGATGGCTGGAAATTATTTTAATTGATTCTTCTGTGGAAGTACTCACTAACAATCTAATCTCACCACCATTTAAACTAAGCCGTGGTTCTAGGCAAAGTTCACATCTTTCGCCCTTACTCTTGGAGCCACTGGATATAGCAATAAGATCTCACCCTACCATTCGTGGTGTTTATACAGAAGCTCTAGAACATCGTATTGCTCTATGATGATGATACCATCATATTTCTATCAGAGCTTGAAAAATCTATCCCATCCCTCTTAAAGCTTATTGGCATGTTTGCCATTTTTTTCTGGATATAAAGTAAATAAAGATAAGTCATCAATTATGTTTCTTAATTAACAAGAGAGATTCAATCCAAATGTGATTCACCCATTTGTAAATGCTCAAAATGGTATTATCTATTTAGGAATTAAGATAACCCCTAAAATAAGATTCCTTAGTTCAGCTAATTATGAACCTGTGTTAGCTAAAGTATCCGAAGAGATGACCAGATGGATGACACTGCCTCTTTCTTTAAGGTGAAGAATAAACATGGTTAACATATTACCAAAATTTCTATATATTTTTCAGTCAATACTGCTTTCCCCTCCTCCTACATGTTTTCCAAGAATAAGAAAGCTTGTCTGTCATTTTATTTGGAGTAACAGGAAGCCTGAGAGAGAGGCTCTCTTTACTCTTTACAACTACCAAATTTACTATTGCTGCTCAATTGAGGGCTGCAATGTTCTGGTTCTCTAGTGAAGCTGATTTGCCATGGTTACAGATTGAAAAGTTAGCTGCAAAAGGCTTGTCGCTTGACAGCGTTTTATATTCAGCACCCCTTAAAGATCTATAAAAAAAGGACAGATAATCCATTTGTTAAAAACACTATTGTAATCTGGCATGAAACCCATAAATATCTTGGAGACCTCCCACTGCTTTCCTGAATTTCTCCTATTTGGGGTAATCATCATTTCAGCCCAGCCAAAAATGATGTGGGGTTTAAAGTTTGGATGAATAAGGGCATGGTTAGAGTGATGGATTTATATGAAGATAATATGTTAATGTAATTTGAAAATCTTGTAACAAAGTTAAACATACCCCAGAAACACTTTAAGTATCATCACGTTTAAAGGGGTCCTTTTATGCTTTTTCAACTTTAGTTAGTCTGTAGTGTTACTGTTTGAACATAAAAAAGATCTGCAAAGTCACAAAGCTCAAAGTCCACTTCAAAAGGAGATATTTTATTTAACAGAAATCACTTTTCAAAAACTACAACGAATGAATCGTTTGCACTACAACACATATTTTCGGGGATTTGTGATATCACAAATACTGACGAATGGGACGAGACCTGGTTGAGCATAATAGTACCCCTTTAAAGAATTCTGTGTAACTCCCCCCACTGTCAATATTGGAAATGCTCACATCGCAAGAATGTTACAGCAAAGGACCGATTACCCAGTTATATAACATACTAAGAGAAAATCATAAAGAAAGTTCTGAAAATAAAAGACAAGCATGGATACGAGATATAAATATGGATATTTTATTGGATGACTGGAAAGCAATTTGTTTAAATGAACAAACACAAACTCAGTTGAGACTCTTAAAATATAACTGGGTAATGAGAATTTATATAACTCCTGTAAGATTACATAAAATTGAAATCTATGTTTTAGATGCAACAAGCTTCAACGTAAATTTTTTCATTGTGTGTGGGAATGTTAGGAGGTGCAGAAGTTTTGGGGTGGGGTAATTCAGTATGTTTCAGTAAGTTTCTCAATTTACTTTGTCTCCAATTCCTTTATGTCCTGTATTGTGTGTACTAAGTACTTACTGTGTGCAGTCAATTGCTCTTTGTCTACTAAAGAAATAAAGCTTGTAGACTTGTGTATAATACAAACAAGACATTTTATTGCCCTTTGTTGGAAAAAACACTAATTGCCATTACCTTGGACTATGGCTGAAAAACGTAATATCTTGTTTGTCTCTTGAAAAGCTTATGTATGTAATAAAGAAGTAACCCTCATAATTGTTTTATATCTGTGAGTTGTTTTTGGACTTTGTTAAAAATTGGGATATTGAAGAAGCTCTAGATCTGGAATGTAAGAATGTTTATGAGGACTGGTTGAGATAAAGTTTTTTTTTTTTTTATCCTGCCTGGAGAAGGTTTTGAAGGTTTGAGTTGTGTTTTGTAAAACTTGTGATGTTGAACACGTAGGTTATCATCACGTGAACATCAGTTCACAGTGTTATTGTGTATATTGATTCACTGTTTGTTGTGATTATGATTTGTGTATGGAGACAATGTCATGTCTAGTGTACAAATTGTATTTTGTAGTGGAGTACAAGAATCAACAAGGGGGGAGGGGTTAGCATGTGAAGCCCAATGCCAATGTCTCTGAAGTGAGACTTAATTGTCGTGCCCAGGTCTGAAGCCTTGTTTTGCTGCTCTCAGCATGTTTTATTCCCATGTTATTTATAGTTAATTTGAGTATTTTGTATTTATTTTTTGATTATTTTTGTTTATATTTGGTGAGAGCACGTGTGACGGGACAGCTGTAAGCAATAAAATCACTTGGACTTTATTGATTGCCTACGTTGTACTCAACTCATTCGATCTCTTCCCTGGCCCTATGGCAGAAATATACGTTTACAGCTATGGTTAAATTACAGCTATGCATCAACTGTTCGTCCTAGGCGACAACAGGCACAAAATGAATTTACTACATCAGAAGAGGCAGCATTCGAAAGAAAACATGATGCATTGACAACCTTTAACAGCCAGAGAATGCTGCCGTGGTCAAGTGATGAGGACACTGAGCATTATTTAACAACTTTCGAACGTATTGTTCAAGCATGTAAATGGCCAAGACAAGCTTGGGTGTTACATCTCTTGCCATTGCTAACTGGCAAGGCAAGAGCAGCTTATGTGGCCATGGTGCCTGATGTTTCACTGAACTATGACTGTGTTAAACAAGTGATACTTGACAAGTTTGAAATGAGTAAAGACCCAGACACCTTCCGACGTTTCAGAGCATGCAGTCTACGAGATGATGAAACTCTACGAGAATTGTATGTAAGATTGAAAAACCTGTATGAAAAGTGGATGGTCCCTTCGCGGTGAACCAAGCAAGAGATCGGCGATCAGATAGTCCTGGAATAATTTTTCAAAGAGCTGAATCCAGAAGTAAGAACGTGGGTGAAGCAGAATGGCCCTTCTTCAAGTATGCAAGCGGTGGAAATGGCAGATACATTCATGGCTGCGAGGCGAGGCTTCAACCACAGTTCAACCGGTAAGTCGGGGGATGCTAAGGGCAGTGGTCTGAAGGCTTTTGATGCGGTTAATCAAATGTTACAAACTACTTCTACTACAGTAACAGTACAGGTGCATCTCAATAAACTGGAATGTCATGGAAAAGTTAATTTATTTCACTAATTCAACTCAAATTGTGAAACTCATGTATTAAATAAATTCAGTGCACACAGACTGAAGTAGTTTAAGTCTTTGGTTCTTTTAATTGTGATGATTTTGTCTCACATTTAACAAAAAACCCACCAATTTCAAGAACCATAAATTAGAATACTTCTTAAGAGAAATAAAAAAAAAAATTTTAGTGAAGTGTTGGCCTTCTGGAAAATATGTTCATTTACTGTACATGTACTCAACACTTGGTAAGGGCTCATTTTGCTTTAATTACTGCCTCAATTCGGCGTGGCATGGAGGTGTCAGTTTGTGGCACTGCTGAGGTGGTATGGAAGACAAGGTTTCTTTAACAGTGGCCTTCAGCTCATCTGCATTTTTTGGTCTCTTGTTTCTCATTTTCCTCTTGACAAGAGGAGAGATTCTCTATGGGGTTCAGGTCTGGTGAGTTTGCTGGCCAGTCAAGCACACCAACACCATGGTCATTTAACCAACTTTTGGTGCTTTTGGCAGTGTGGGCAGGTGAAGCATGAAGTGCTCCAAAAATGTTTGGTAAACGCGTGCAGTGACTTTGGTTTTCAAAAAACACAATGGACCAACACCAGCAGATGACATTGCACCCCAAATCATCACAGACTGTGAAAACTTAACACTGGACTTCAAGCAACTTGGGCTATGAGCTTCTCCACCCTTCCTCCAGACTCTAGGACCTTGGTTTCCAAATGAAATACAAAATTTGTTCTCGTCTGAGAAGAGGACTTTGGACCACTGGGCAATAGTCCAGTTCTTCTTCTCCTTAGCCCAGGTAAGACGCCTCTGACGTTGTCTGTGGTTCAGCAAATTCCCAGTCCACGTCTGTGTGTGGTGGTTCCTGATGCCTTGACCCCAGCCTCAGTCCATTCCTTGTGAAGTTCACTCAAATTCTTGAATCGATTCTGCTTGACAATCCTCACAAGGCTGTGGTTCTCTCGGTTGGTTGTGCATCTTTTTCTTCCACACTTTTTCCTTCCACTCAACTTTCTGTAACATGCTTGGATACAGTACTCTGTGAACAGCCAGCTTCTTTGGCAATGAATGTTTGTGGCTTACCCTCCTTGTGAAGTGTGTCAATGATTGTCTTCTGGACAACTGTCAGATCAGCAGTCTCCCCCATGATTGTGTAGCCTAGTGAACCAAACTGAGAGACCATTTTGAAGGCTCAGGAAACTTTTGCAGGTGTTTTGAGTTGATAAGCTGAATGGCATGTCACCATATTCTAATTTCTTGAGATAGTGAATTGGTGGGTTCTTGTTAAATGTGAGCCAAAATCATCGCAATTAAAAGAACCAAAGACTTAAACTACTTCAGTCTGTGTGCAATGAATTTATTTAATAAATTTATTAAAGTTTCACAATTTGAGTTAAGTTACTGAAATAAATGAACTTTTCCATGACATTCTAATTTATTAAGATGCACCTGTATACAGGCAGGAGGAGTTAGTCAGTACAACAGAAGGTCTGTAATTATATGTCATTCTTGCGGCCACTCTGGGCATAAAAAAGCTGATTGTCCTGTGCAAAATGTGGCTAATACTCGCCTGTGTTACAAGTTAAGATCAGAATGTTTTGTTCAACCAACTCTCTATATTTCTTATACAGAACAATCTCCTGGACAGCAACTAATCTGGCTTCAAAAGCGGCCACTCAACTGAGACTGCCCTGCTCTCGGTTACTGAAGCCCTGCGACTTGCAAGAGCAGCTTTCAAATCCTCAGTACTCATCTTGCTGGATCTGTCTGCTGCTTTTGACACAGTTAACCACCAAATTCTCCTGTCCACCCTCAGAAAGATGGGCATCTCTGGAACCGCACTCTTGTGGTTTAAGTCCTACCTCTCAGGTAGGTCCTTCAGCGTGTCTTGGAGGGGTGAGGTTTCTAAGTTACAACTTCTTGATACTGGGGTTCCTCAAGGCTCAGTGCTTGGACCACTTCTCTTCTCCATTTACATAACGTCATTAGGATCTGTCATTCAGAAGCATGGCTTTTTCTTATCTTTTCTTAACTGGATGAAGGACCATCACCTTCAGCTCAACCTTACTAAGACAGAACTGCTTGTGGTTGTGGTCGAGTTGTGATCAATCATCAGATAAGCTTCACATACCATATTGCTACAACAACCCGGTTCTGCAGATTTGCCTTATATAACATTAGGAAGATTAGACCCTTCCTGTCAGAGCAAGCCACACAACTTAAAATAGTCCAGTCTGGAGAGAACAAGAGCTCTCCAGACTGGACTATTGTAATGCTCTCTTGGCGGGCCTTCATGCATGTTCTATCAAGCCTCTGCAACTGATCCAGAATCCAGCAGCGAGAGTTGTCTTCAATGAGCCTAAAAAAAGCTCACATTACTCCTCTCCTCATCAGGTTACACTGGCTACCAGTAGCCGCTTGCATTAAATTCAAGGTACTGATGCTTGCCTACAAGATGACCACTGGCGCGGGACCCATATACCTAAACTCACTAGTTCAAACTTATGCACCCACCAGAAGCTTGCATTCTGCAAGTGAACGGAGCCTTGTGATGCCATCCCAAAGAGGTTCAAAATCACTCTCACTGACCTTTTCCTGGACTATGCCCAGCTGGTGGAATGACCTCCCAATCTCAATTCGAGCAGCTGAGTCTTTACTCATTTTTAAAAAACATCTAAAGACACATCTTTTTTGCCAGCACTTGACCAACTAATACTAGCACTTACCTCTTCCTTTTCTTTTCTATTCTATTCTTAATAAAAAAAATAAAATAAAAAATAAAAAACCTAGCTATGTGTACTGCGCTAGACTAACTAAGACTTGTCATGGCACTTGTATACTGTTGTTGTTCTCTCATTGGTCTGATTGCTTCTATTGTTTTCATTTATTGTTTTCATCAAACAGCAAAATTAGTTCCAGAAACTAGTTCCAGAGGGTCTCTTTTCTGACAAACCAGGAAAAGCTAAACTTTTGCATCCTAATATTCATCTTCTTGTAACCGAGCCGATCAGGCAAACTCACTGCAGAGTGCCAGTGCGCCTGATTCCAGCCTTGAAGGAGGAAGTTCAAAGGGTCTTGGACACTTTAAAGTATTATTTGATTGGTAAAGACTTTGAGCTTGAGACAGATCATAGAGCTTTGCAATGGCTCAAGAGAATAAGAGACACAAATGCAAGAATAATACATTGGTACTTATCCCTTCATCCTTTTAAATTTGAGATCCAGTACAGAGCAGGAGTGTTTAATGTTATGGCTGACTTCTTGTCACGTCACTCCTGAGGTCGTGACTGTTTAGAGGGAGGGGGGTGTGTGATGATGAACACGTAGGTTATCATCATGTGAACATCAGTTCACAGTGTTATTGTGTATATTGATTCACTGTTTATTATGATTATGATTTGTGTATGGAGACAATGTCATGTCTAGTGTTCAAATTGTATTTTGTAGTTGAGTACAAGAATCGAACAGGGACTTCAAAGTTTTCATATTTATTTTATTGTGCATATGTTTAAATATGTTTCATAGTATAACTTACCTATCTGGTCCTGAGTTTGGGAGGGGAGTGTTCTGATGACATGAATATCCCAATTTACTGTTAATTAGTGGTTAGTTCATTTACTAGGACAGAGATGGATATAGATGCTTTAATATGGTAATTGTATTATTTGGAATGTGTATTGTTTGCATTTAATCAATAATAATATTCATGATTATGATTGTGTGTTTAAATGTGTATGTGATTGGCACTGATGTAGAACTAAATGTGTATTCTTTGTATTGAGTGTTAATTTACCCCTACAGTTGGTATGATCCACTAGTGTTTGGCGGGAAGATCGCAGACAAGTGATAGCTTTGTGTGTTCATACAAACTAATGTCTGTATGAACAAAATGGTAAGCTATGACTAAATGTGATTTTAAATGTCAGAACAGTGATTTTATAACATGTAAGCATGAATCCATCAAACCTATGAACAGTACTGTTTCAGTGCATTTAATGAGTCCATTAGTGGTCTTCCGCTGCCATCCCATCATGGTTATAATTACAATTTCTCAAAAAAGACATTTATTTAAACATTCAAAATTATAATAATTTTACCTTTTTGCCCAATGTCTCTTAAATTTTGCATGCTTGTTTAGAAGGAAATTATGCATAATTTTACACAATTTTGAGAAGTTGTAGGCTTTCTTTTAGGATTTAAAGGCTTTTGGATATCATTTTTTTATAGAATTATTGACCTATAGAGTCTAGAGAATAGTACTGCACTGATTTTATTGATTTTGAGTTTAAAGCCTATCACAAGTTCACAAAAGTTTTTTTTTTTTTTTAAATAATCTCATATATTTAATTAACAGTTTGATTGACCACATTGGTCCCAGAGGCAAAGTTGGTCAGAATGAGGAGATATATTATAAGATATGGAGATCTAGTGTTTGTGTGAGCATATTTTTTTAGCAATTTGTGGCAGTTTACTATAGAAATATTGTGTTTTTGAAGCCTTTTTAATGGTTATAGCGCCACCTATGGTCCGATCTCCATGAAACTTTGCATGCTTGTTAAGAGTCTTACAGCACATTTTCACCAAGTTTCGTAAAGTTTTGAGATTTAGTTTACGTTTTATAGGCTTTTGGGTATATTTGGCCACACCCCTTTTTTTAAATGACCCTGTTATAGCTAACCAAAGGACAAAATTCAATATTTTTTGATAATTATTGATCTAGGGAGTCCAGAGAATATTACTGCAGTGGTTTGATTGACATTAATCCAAAAACATAGGACTAGTTCACAAAAGTAGGTTTTTAACATAATTGAGAATATTTAATGAATGATTTGACTGACAGCATTAGTCCTAGAGGCAAAGTTTTTCAGAATGAGGAGATCTGTCATATGATATGAAGATTTAGTGTTCGTGTGAATATATGGACATGTTCTATAATTTGAGGTAATTTTCTATAGAAATCTTGTGTTTTTGAGGCCTTTTTATCTGTTGTGCCACCATAGTGCCACCTATGGTCCGATTTCCATGAATCTTTGCATGTTTGTTAAGAGTCATCTGTCACATGTTTTCACCAAGTTTCATAAAGTTTTGAGTTTACGTTTAGGTTTTACAAGCCTTTGGGTATTTTGGCCACAGCCCTTTTATAAATGAACCTGTTATAATTAACCAAAGGACAAAATTATTATTATTTTTTTTTGATAATTATTAATCTAGAGAGTCCAGAGAATTGTTCTGTAGTGGTTTGATTGAGATTGAGCAAAAAACCAAGGACTAGTTTGCAAAAGTAGTTTTTTTAACATATTTGTGAATATTTAATGAACGATTTGATTGACAACATTAGTCCCAGAGGCAAAGTTGTTCAGAATGAGGACATCTGTCATATGATATGAATATATAGTGTTTGTTTGAGTATATGAACATGTTTTACAATTTCAGGTCATTATTATTTAAATAGAAGAGTTTCATTCAGATCGACCTCTGTTAACGCATGGTTGTTAAGAGTCATAGTTCCAAGCTAGTTAAAATCAAATCTACCCATCTAAATCTGACACATGTTTTCAACAAGTTTCATAAAGTGTTGAGTTTTCATTTAGGTTTTATTGGCTGTTGAGTATATTTGGCCACACCCCTTTGTGAAATGACCTCGTTATAGCTAACCAAAGGACAAATTCTAACTTTTTTTTTATAATTATTGATAATCAGTGTCCAGAGAATATTTCTGCAGTGGTTTGGTTCCGATCAGGTGAAAATCCTAGGACTAGTTCGCAAAAGTAGGTTTCGGATATAACTCAATTTTGCAGAAAAATCATGCATCGTAGAGCAAACATTTCATACACATCTCCATTTTTGTTTGTGTTGACCCAAGGATCACAACGATGTAAAGTTTTAGAATCTACATCTACATCAAACGGTTTATGAGCTTTGGACAAAAATGTATAATTTTTTTTTTTTTTTTGTGCTGTATTGCCCCCTTTTGGCCGATTGAGACTTTGTCAACCTCTCCACAAATTGAGCTCTACGATCTGGCCAAGTTTCAAGTCTCTAGGCCTTATGGTTTGGTCTGCACGATCAGTTTTAGGGTGGAATAATAATAATAATAATAATAAATCTTAGCAATTTCAATAGGGTTTCAGCACTGCGTGCTTGAACCGCTAATAAAGCTTTAAAAGTGACTACATGTGACTTTTACATGGTCAAGTCTCTGTATACCTACTGTATAAATACAGGTCTTTCTAAAACAATTAGCATATTGTGAAAAAGTTCATTATTTTCCATAATGTAATGATAAAAATTAAACTTTCATATATTTTAGATTCATTGCACACCAACTGAAATATTTCAGGTCTTTTATTGTTTTTAATACTGATGATTTTGGCATACAGCTCATGAAAACCCAAAATTCCTATCTCAAAAAAATTAGCATATCATGAAAAGGTTCTCTAAACGAGCTATTAATCTAATCATCTGAATCAACTAATTAACTCTAAACACCTGCAAAAGATTCCTGAGGCTTTTAAAAAAACTCCCAGCCTGGTTCATTACTCAAAACCCGCAATCATGGGTAAGACAATGCGACTGAAGACAATGCTGTCCAGAAGGCCATCATTGACACCCGTCAAGCGAGAGGGTAAGACACAGAAAGAAATTTTTGAATGAATAGGCTGTTCCCAGAGTGCTGTATCAAGGCACCTCAGTGGGAAGAGGTGACCGGACCCTGAGGAAGATTGTGGAGAAGGACCGATTCCAGATCTTGGAGGACCTGCGGAAGCAGTGGACTGAGTCTGGAGTAGAAACATCCAGAGCTACCGTGCACAGGCGTGTGCTTTTGAACCCGAAACAGCTGCAGAAGCGCCTGACCTGGGCTACAGAGAAGCAGCACTGGACTGTTGCTCAGTGGTCCAAAAGTACTTTTTTCGGATGAAAGCAAATTTTGCATGTCATTCGGAAATCAAGGTGCCAGAGTCTGGAGGAAGTCTGGGGAGAAGAAAATGCCAAAATGCCTGAAGTCCAGTGTCAAATACCCACAGTCAGTTGATGGTCTGGGGTGGCCATGTCAGCTGCTGGTGTTGGTCCACTGTGTTTTATCAAGGGCATGGGTCAATGCAGCTATCCAGCTATCAGGAGATTTTGGAGCACTTCATGCTTTCGTATGATCTGCTGAAAAGCTTTATGGAGATAAAGATTAGTTTTTCAGCACGACCTGGCACCTGCTCACAGTGCCAAAACCACATGGGTAAATGGTTGACTGACCATGGTAGTACTGTGCTCAATTGGCCTGCCAACTCTCCTGACCTGAACCCCATAGAGAATCTGTGGGATATTGTGAAGAGAAAGTTGAGAGACGCAAGACCCCAACAATCTGATGAGAGCTTAAGGCCGCTATCGAAGCATCCTGGGGCACTCCATAACACCTCAGCAGTGCCCACAGGCTGATTGCTCCATGCCAACGCCGCATTGAAGCAGTCATTTCTGCAAAAGGGATTCCCGACCAAGTATTGAGGTGCATACTGAACATAATTATTTGAAGGTTGACTTTTTTTGTATTAAAAAACACTTTTTCTTTTATTGGTCGGATGAAAAATATGCTAATTTTTGAGATAGGAATTTTGGGTTTTCACATGAGCTGTATGCCAAATTCATCAGTATATTAAAACAATAAAAGACCTGAAATATTTCAGTTGGTGTGCAATGAATCTAAAATATATGAAAGTTTAATTTTTATCATTAAATTATGAAAAATAATGAACTTTTTCACAATATGCTAATTTTTTGAGAAGGACCTGTATATATTATTGACTAATGTCAAAATTTTCATTTGCAGTTTTCTTCTTGCTGTGTAAACTCAATTAAATTCTTCATATTTTCAATCTGTTAATATTCAGCAGAAGAGAATAAATTGCGCTGACCTGCAAGAACTGAATCACAGTTTATCAGTGTTTCAAGGAATGAGATCTCTTTTCTACTCATGGCACAATTTCATGTGTACGCACTCCATAAACTCAGCATCAAACTATCAGAAAGCAGGAAGATGTGATGGCTTCAGATGATTAAGTTCTTACTTTAATGAGGAATTGTTTGACTCCCTTAGGGTCTTGTGGTGGTCCAGCCTCACACTCCTTTAGCTCATTCCTCAGATCCCACAACTTCTTTTTTATCTGTTCGTTGAGCTGTGGCAGTAATTTCTGACAAACACAAACACACACACAAAATTTGGTCCACAACACTATTTCTATTTTTCACGCAATGCATATGGAATGTGCATGCTGAATACACTCAATAGATGTAGTGAAAAAATGATATTTAAGAGAACATTAAATAAAAGAGAGTTTTGAAGCTGACACGTCATCCTACCCAGCTTTTTACTTTTACTCCTATTCTAGTTGCACAAGTTCACAAAGCTCTATCAAATTTAGATTGTAAAAAATCAATGGGGCCTTATAATATAAAACTTTTTTTTAAATGGCATCAGATTATATAGCATAACCTATCACTGCTATTTTTAATTTAAGTTTAATTTCAAATGTAATCCCACATGCATGGAGATCATGCAAAGTTCTCCCTTTGTTAAATAGGGGTGACCCCTCTGAATTAGATAATTACAGACCTATCTCAAGGCTATCAGTGATGGCAAAAGTTTTTGAATCTTTTGTAAATGACCAAGTAAAATGGTTTTTAACAGAAAATACTATTTTAAATGAATTTCAATCAGGTTTCCAGTCAGGTCAGTACTGTAAAAGCAGCTATGCCGATCACAAATGATATTATGTGTTTATATAAAAAAATAGCACTGTGCAACTTGATATGTTGATCTTTCTAAAGCATTAATTCTGTAGATCACAAAATTTTATTGCAGAGACACAGTTGCTTAAGTTTTAGTAAAAATTAGTTTAAATTGGTTCAATAATTATCTGACAGAAAGAATACAGTGTCTCAGTTGAAAATGTCACTTATACAGAATAAAAAATATATATAGATCCACAGGGATCTATTTTAGCACCAGTTTTATTTTCAGTTCATATAAATGACCTAGATAAAGAGATAACCCCAGCTAAAATACATTTGTATGCTGATGACACAATTATCTACAGAGTTGCGTAGTCCATGAATCAAGCCATGGAGCTGTTACAAGACAGTTTTCGGTCATTACAATTTTCACTGTTAAATTTGAAATTGGTTTTAAATACTAAAAAACAAAATATATGGTCTTTAACCACTGTCGCACTAACATAACTGTTCCACCTATTTTAACATTGAAATGGGGCTGTATTATAGAAAGGGTAAATTGCTATAAATACTTGGGCATATGGCTTGATGAAAGGCTGGGTTTTAATATACATATTTAAAATCTTTTTTAAAAGCTCAGACCTAAATTGGGTTTTCTCTTTCATATAAAGAAATGTTTTTCTTTTGAAGCAAAAAAGAGAGAGAGAGAGAGAGAGAGAATTATCCAAAGTTGTTTCCTCTCAGTATTGGACTATGGTGTTGTGGTTTATATGCATGCAAACCTATCCTTACTGAATAAGCTGGACTGTGTCATGCTGCAATATAATTTGTGAAGAATGCATCTTCAGGTACTTATCATTGTACTTTGTAATAATTGGCAAATTGTACCAAAGGTGAAAAATGCATAATCTGCTGTTTATTGCCAAGACATTATTAGGCAAATTGCCAACTAATATTTGTAATCTCTTCTCATATTATACTTATATATAATTATAGGACTAGAATTTCTTCTAAATAACACTTAGTTGTTCCTAGAGCATATTCTGAGCTTTCCAAAATGTCTCAGTTACTTATGTAACTCCCGCTCCCTGAGGGAGGGAATGGAGATGTCACGTCGGAACGTACCGACGAATTGGGATCTCGGCTGAGAGCCGAGATTTGCATTCAGGTTTTCATTGTGGAGCCGAACCAGGAACCCGGTGCCCCGCAGTGGTACAGCAATTATGGTGACGGGATGTTCCCTGAGGGAGGGAACGGGGGTTACATAAATAACTAAGACGTTCCCTTTCAGTTGGTCACATTTGACGTCACATAAGAACGTACCGAGGAATTGGGATCCCTAACAAAGCGCCACCATTGCTGACCCCTCCAGCAACCCTAGTAAGCCACCTGATCCCTCCACAGCTACTGGGGCAGAAGATAGGACAGGGCTTACATGGAGAGAGTCTATTATTGCGTGCCTTTCGTAGGGACACTGCGGAATCCACATCCCGCCCGCAGGGAGGTATCATGTGGAGATAACACATATGGGCTGTGCATTAAGAGCAGTACAACATATGAAATGTCTTTAAGGTGGCTCTGGCCTAGTTAGGAGGGAGACAACACTGGCAGGACGATAGAGCGGACTCTGCCAAGGGAAAGACATGGGCTCACCAAGAGGGGAGCTGTACCATGGAAGAATACACACATGGGATTACTGTGGGGATCACTAAATATGAGCATCTAGCCTAGCACAGATTTTAACCAACAGGCGTACTTATGAGTGTTAGGCCTAGCGCCGGATGCTCCGCCATGTCCGGCTGCCGAAGGCAATGGAGAAACTCAACAGGGTTCGGCTGTGGGGAACTGAACTGTGGAGCAGAATAACCACACATGTCCAATCCGTGGAAGGGAAGGCACAGCAAGCGATACACCAAGCAATCTCTCTGTGTATTACTGGCTACTCGGGGCAAGTACACAAGAAGACACTGGCTCTACACGAAGGCTATAAAATCTAGCAAACGTGTTTGATGTCACCCAGCCGGCAGCACTAAATATCTCTGTCAGCAAGGTGCAGTGCGCCAATCCCCAAGAAAAAGCAACACTCCTTGTCGAGTGTGCTCTCAACCCAAGGGGGCAGGGCACATCTTGGGTTTGATATGCCAAGACAATGGCATCCACTATCCAGAGGGCCAACCTCTGTTTGGAGACAGCCTTTCCCTTCTGCTGACCTCTGTAATGGACAAAGATCTAAAGCTGAAGCTCTGTGTTCGGTCCACATATAGATAAAGCGTATGCATAAAGCACAAACAGGACAAAGCAAAGCTAAGGCTGGGTCTGCTACCTCCGAGGCAAGTGCTTGCAGGTTCACCACCTGATGCCTGAAAGGCATGGTGGGAACCTTGAGCACAAATCCGGGCCAGGGTCTCAGGATAACGTGAGAGTTGGCCGGCCCCAATTCCAAGCATGATTCATTGACCGAAAATGCATGCAGGTCCCCTACCCTCTTGATGGAAGCCAGCGCAGTTAAGAGCACTGTCTTTATTGACAGAGTTCTCAGCTCTGCGGACTGCAATGGCTCAAAAGAGGCCATAAAAAGGGGCGTCTTTAATGCCGTAAACACCAGAGGGAGATCCTAAGAGGGTACAGGGTTAGGGCGAGGAGGATTCCGTCTCCATGCCCCCCTCAGGATCCTGATGATCAAGTTGTGCTTTCCCAGTGATTCACCATCCACAGGACCGTAATGTGCGGCAACAGACACTTTTAGGGTGGAGGGAGACAGCTTTTTCTCCAACCCATCCTGGAGGAAGGAAAGCACAGCTCTGATCGGGCATCTCCGGGGGTCTTCCCGGTGAGAAGAGCACCATTCAAGAAACAGGTTCCACTTCAAGGTATAGGCACACATTGGTGGGTGCTCTTGCCGAAGTGATGGTGTCTACCACCACCTGGGGTAGATCACCTAGGACCTCCGCGTCCCGTCTAGAGACCACACATGGAGGTTCCAGAGATCTGGACGCGGCTGCCAGAGGGTACCCCATCTCTGAGAAAGTAGGTCCTTCCTCAGAGGAATGCACAAGGAAGGGACTGTCGTGAAGAGCCCTCATCCTCCCTGACCTCCCTGGCCCCGGGATGTGTTTAGATAGGCAAACAGGTCAACCTTCGTGAAGACACGGGGCGACAGGGAGAACTGTATCGCATAGCCAAGTCTGACGGTCCGAATGAGCCAGTGAGACAGACTGGGAAGTGCTTGCCAGGCTTCCAGAAACCTTACAAGCGGGACAAGAGGAACCACAGATGTACCCACAGTGGGACAGCGTGTTGGAGGACAGGGACCCAACTTGGGAGGCATAGCTCCCAAGGTCTGGGTGTGTGGTGTAACACCTACCTGGCTCCAGGGTTGGGCAGGGGGCACGGGAGAAGGCATAGCTTTCCTGAACCAGGCCCTGCTGCCCTCTGGTGATAGAAGAGGGGGATGCGGCTGCCCAGGCAAAAGGTGACGCAACGTCAACCCCGCCCTCTTGGAACCCAGAGAGTGGAAACTGCTCCTTTTTTTTGTTGGTTTGGGTAGCGCTGGCTGAAAGGCCAGTGGCAGAACAAAAGTAAAAGGAAACAAAAAAGCTGTCCTTAAGCTGTCACCATCTCCCTAAGAGCTGTTCCCTCCATCTCTGGGTTGCCCGTTTTAGAGGCGCTTGCACTTGTGCTTGCTGCCTGGCTTGGTGGGGGCCTGGAAGGGCAGCACTGCACCCCTGTGGCCAGCTCCCTGCTGTGGCCTAGGTGGACACTGCTGCTGAGGCTGTGCAAGGACAGAGGAAACCGTGAGGAGGCAATGAAAAGGTGGCGCGGTGGTCTGCTGCATATCTGCCAGTTTCACCCATACATATCTCCCATGTACAGCCAGAGATGCCATCCTCCTACAAAAATACCACGCACAGACATACATCAAGCTCTTGACTGCATCGCTGAAGAGGCCGGCATAGAAGATAGAGGAGTCAAGAAAACAATATTTTCAGTCTCCCACATATCCCCTAGGTTCAGTCAGAGATGGCGTTCTTGGACCACCAACGTGGTCATCGTCTGACCAAGGGAACGCGCAGTGACTTTCGTCACTCGTAAGGCGAGGTCCGTCACTGTGAACAGCTCCTGCATCAGCCCTGGGTCAGAACTACCCTCGTGCAACTCCTTTAGTGCCTTGGCCTGGTATACCTGCAGGAGTGCCATGGCATGCAAGGCGGAGGCAGCCTGTCCAGCGGATCTGTAACTTACAGGGAACTTACAGGGCTTGGATGGGAGATGCGGGTGACCCCTCCTGGTGGAAGCGCTCCTTGGACAAAACCTCACCATGGAGCGTAGTAAGGGAGGAGGCGGCATCAAACTGGTTTTGGGCAGAAAAAAGTGCCTTCCACAACCTAGTCACCTTCTCATCCAAGAACCATCCAGAAAAAAGAACCTCACACAACCTAGTCACCTACAAACACACCGGCAGAAAAAATGGCACTGGGGCGGGGGGGCTGAGAACAGCCCAGGCCACCCCGAGACACCAATTGTGTGTAACATGGTGTGACATGGTGGCTCTCTCCACTCGAGCCGACCGCCATGGCAACCAGGAAAGCATAGCTGTTAATTCTGGGTCAGGCTTGGACAACTGCTACTCTCCCCAAAGGGGGCAACACAGCTGAGTCCTCATACCCAGACTCCAGCTCACCCTCCGTTGCCACAATCGATATCTGGAGGAACCCCTGAATGAAATGACCAGTTCCTCCATGCAAGAAGGACTGGCGCGCTCACCCAGAAGCTCCGGAGCTCTTTTTAGTGCTGAAGCACACAGGGGAACCACCAACACTGACAGGCTCCTCCCTGAGAACTCATAGCTCATCAGTTCTCACAAGGACAATAGATTGAGCAGAACAGTCCACAACTGCTCGGCTCCTAAGCAAAAAGCTGAATGTGCGTTGCACCCGCTTCCGCATTTATACCCACACTGCGGGGCGGACGTGAGATCCAAATCTTGCACTCCAATATGCATTGGCTCGTTCAGGCCTCGTTTACACTGCAGGTCTTTATCTGATTCATGTGTTTACACTATCCATACAAACTTAAAAAACCCCGTTTACACATTCTTTCAATTGTGACCCATATCTGATTCATGTGTTTACACTTGCCATACCATCTGAAACATTGTACATGTGATGTTGTCATTTACTGGCTCAACGTGCTTCCTCCTGAGAATAATGTGACCTGTGCTGACAAAAACGAGTAACAATGAGCAAAAATAAATAAATAAATAAATAATAAAAATTACATTCTCCATTAAAAGACCTTCAAAATGATTTATGATTTGTGGGAATCTGGCAAAAAAATGACTGAGCCACACCCGTTTGAAGTCGATAGAGTGAAGTCCTTTGTCTTTACTTATTATTAATTACTATATTAATAATCACACAATACAGCTATTTTTTATTTTATCTTTGCTATTATAAATAAGAACAGATGCAAAATAAACAGTAGAACAAATTGCATAGAAACAAACAAACAAATAATGCATTATTCATCATTCAGAATACTGTGCTAAAGGACATCAATATTGATTGTAAATTTACATTAAAAATTAGCAGAGACAGATATTCACATGGATTTAGGCTACAGGGAGGGAGGGAGCTAGAGCAGACAGCAACACAAAAAAAATATTATGAGTCACAGCCTAATAATTCAATAGTGTATTAGGATTTTTCAACAAATATATTGTACTAATTTTGACATTTAGGCACTTTAGAAAATGTGTTTTAATACACTACCAGTCAAAAGGTTTTGATCAGGTCATATTGTGAAGTATTTTTAAAGAAGTCTCTTCCCCTCACCAATTATACACATAATTAATCAAAAAAAAAAATAATGCAAAATATTTTTGTTGTAATCAGCCTTAACTTTTGACCAATTTAATGCATCCTTGCTTAAAAAAAAAAAAAATTACCACAAAAAAATTATGTTGAAAACAGAGAAGATTTTTTTTTCAGGTTTCTTTGATGAATAGAAAGTTAAGAAGAACATCATTTATCTGAAATATAAGTCTTTTGTAACATTATAAATGTCGTTATCATCACTTTTGATTAATTTAAAGCATCCTTGCTAAATAAAATTAATAATTTCTATAAAAAAAATTTACTGACTCCAAGCTTTTGGTATAGTGTATAATGTCACAAAAGCTTTTTATTTCACGACTCACGACTTTCTTGCGTTCCAGACAAGTCATGCCAAACTGCCTGAGCGCAAGGAATTGTAGCTAGAATATTAATTTTATTGCAACGTTATATTGTCCTAAAGTCTATTTCTACCGTGTACCACTTGCATAAACACCACATCCTTAGGCAATATTATCCATAGGGGCTGCCATTGTTGTTTCGCGGGCTATGTGACGTCAGAGCTCAGAACTTGGAGTACATCGATCTAGTATGAGTTCATGGGTGGGAAGTCATGGGTTTGACTGCCATTCTGGTGCACTTTCACAGGTAGAAGGTTGGAAAAACACGGGTTACAGGTTGCCTAGAACGCGGCATAAGTAATATAATGAGTAATGATGCTGAAAATTCAGCATTTTGATCGCATGAAAATGTAACTGTTTTTGCTGTACTTTGGATCAAATTAATGCAGGCTTGGTGAGCAGAAGAGACTTCTTTAAAAAAAAAATCTTACTGTTCAAAAACTTTTGACTGGTAGCATATATTTGTATGAAATATGGGTTTCTTAAATCTAGGGTATTTAAGTTATTTTAAGATAAATAACATTCCGTGCTAACATATTGAGATAAGGTGGTTGTTTTCAACAAGGTGGACACAGTTCTGTTCATAACAGTAGACCTGCTGGTGAAGAAGTGACAGGTAAGAAAAAAAGGGCTAGACAGAGATATTGGGGAAAATGAAGAAAAGGTAAAGGGAAGTGAAGGTACAGTGTAAGAGAGAACCTTTCATTATTTTCCATGGCCCCAGACTAAGGATTTAGAGTAGACCTTTTTATGTGATGGCCATACAAATAATAGGGTTGTCTGTGGTTTCAGAAATTGTTGTGGATGTATAGGCAATATACAGAAAAAAAGGGGTCAAAATTGTACCTTTTGCGGTACAACAGCTTGTCACTGGAGCAGTACTCTTACAAGGACATCTTTGTACTGTTCCAGTGACAAGCTGTTGTACCCCAAAAGGTGCAAATTTGGGGTACAATTTTTTTCTGTGTTGCCTGGATGAGTGTGAAATTTCCTGGCCTAAAATCGCATCCCATAAAATGCGCTGTACACATCTGAATATTAAAGTTGGAACTGCCCCACTTTATAGAAACAGCCTTTGTGTGTAGACGGCATTGTAGGGTACTTTCCCTGGTTCAGGAAACAGTCCTCCGTAAAATGCGCTGTACACATCTGAATATTTGGGTTGAACTGTTCTGGAACAGTGTTGTAAATACAACTTAACCACTGATTTCTAGTTGTGTCCTCTTTTGGAAGGCCAAACAAAGTAGTTTCCCTTTCACACCGAAACAAAGAATAAATTAAATAAATAATATGAATAGGCCTTTAGAGTAATACATTTACAAACTTACTTTGATGTGACAGACCAGATGATGAGACAGTTTGACAGCAAGACTTCTAATAGTTGCTTTTTCCTCTTCCAAGAGGAATCTGTAGATAACCAGATATTTTATTAAACCACAACTGTGCTTTGGCCATATTGAACATTACTAAAAAACTTAATAAAAGTCATTTTTAAGGATGCCATGTGTGTAGGCACACATTTCTGATGGCCAAAATGAGGCGCATATTTTTGTAACTTCAGTTTACTACCATGTTAGAACACTGTTGGAATGGGTAAACAAAGCAACCTGATTGAAGCATGACAAATCAAGTTTTAATGACACAAATTTTAGGAAACACAAAGTTATATTAAATTATTTTGATGTTATAACCTGAAATGTTCATGGGTTTGGAAGAAATCTCTCTCCATTTGTGCTGCCTCCTCTAGAGAAATGTTATCATCAATCTGTTGTTGTCCTCTACACTTCACCATGATGTAACCTTTGCGGAGAGGAATCACTTTGTTGTGGACAATGTTCAGAAGTCTCATTTCTGTTCCTCTATCTATGAGGTCTGGCTTGGTCAAAATGGCTGTGAGAATGAAAAAGTTATTTTGTAAAATGGAAATTTGCTGACACAGGTGCTCATAGACATATTAAGTGTTGTGGATTATGTGCTACATTACCAATAGTTCTTTTGCCATCAGGATCTACTTCTTGAGCCATTTTTAATGCTTCTGTTGTTGCAATGTCAGTGTTGCATGGGCACACTACCATGTTTATAGTCTCTTGCTTCTCATTATATTTCCTGATCAGACGTTTTATCTACAAAATATGACGATTTTAAAACTGGATAAGTATGGTACTGAATGTGGCATGCAAAATCAGATTTTACAACCTGCCTGGTTTCCAATATCTTGTGGTTGTCCATTTACTGGGATTCGGGCAATTCCAGGTAGATCAATCAGTGTGAGGTCACACACATCTGGTGACATGACCTCTAATGTGATGAGGTCATCACGTATTCCTACCCCTTTTCCTGCCAGCTCATTCTGGACTGTAACACACACACACACACACACACACACACACACACTGCATAATTAACTGTGTTTCTCAACCTGAATGCATTGGTCAAGTGTATACATAGATGCTCAGCTGAGCAATAAGCAATTCAAACATGTTTAGTATAAAAGTTTAAGAATCGCTGAACTTCATAAACACAGCAACTCCACAATCAGATATCAGGTGAAAAAATCTTATTTTATAAGAAGAAAAACACTGAATGCATTTGAGATGTATTCTGTATAACAGTGTCTTAATGTGGTGAAGAAAATTAGCAAAAGAGGCATTGTATGACTTTTTTAGGTTGAAAACCTGCAAATAAATGCCAAGTTCTGTCATGAAACTCCAGATGGTGAAGGCTGATGGGTCCTTAACACAAACTGATGATATTTACAGCGTTATCTACTTAGCACAAGCAGATAGGTTCATGTTGCATCTGCAGCCAATGAGCTTGCTGCTCTACATATGGCTGGTTAGCATTCACTAGAGTTTTTCTGAATCTCTCCACCTTCCCCAGCTCCACCAGATAGGTCTGCTACAGGTTAGTATATGCTATTCGTGTAGCAGCAGTCTTAAAGTGGACAGCGGATACTCAATTTTTTAGGGTCTTCATGAAAATTTTGCAACATACTTATCTTAAAATTTCTCAATGGTCATGTAAAACATGTAAAACGGTAAAAAAAAAACAACACCATTTTTACCTTATAAAAAACATCTCTGTTCACAGTGACCCGTTTTGGTGCATGTCTCTTTAAATGATAATGAGCTGCTGCTCACCCCACCCCTCTCTTCTGATTTTGCAATTTGCAAATAATCATAAAAAATGTAAAGTGTGAGACATACTTCTTCTGGAAGTTCAGATGGATCACGAACAGTGGGTACTGATCCATGCTTGAGGTTGAACTTTTTAGCAAAACCTGCCTTGAATTTCCCTCTCTTGATTCAGCGGTACATGCATATATTGTGAATTTAATGTGACCGGCTTTGTCTGCAGTGGTCTGGGCAGGTCTGTTGTTTCGCCATGTTCCTTTCATCATTAATGTATTTGGCTCGTTCTGATAATCTGGAGCAACTGCTTCTTCCTATTGTTTCCACTACCAATGTGTTAAAATTGTCCTTCTAATTCTGAACAATTGTTTCATCCTACTGTTTTCATTATCAATGTGTTTGGTTTGTTCTGATCATTACAAACAATTGCTTTTTTCTGGTCACTTTCATTATGTGTTTGTTTTATTTTGATAATTCTGAACAACTGCTTTGTCTCATTTTCATCTATAATTTGTTTTGTTAATTTTTAACAAATTGTTTAATTATGTGGATTTTGTTTTTCTAATTGTGTACTAGTGTTTTTGCATTTTGAATTATAGATACACTGTATGTGTATATATACACACAGCAGTTTTTAAATGAAGGTTTTTATTAGCATGTTTGTCACACTTTAATGTTTCAGATCAAACAAATATAAATATTAGTAAAAGATAACAAGTGAACACAACATGCAGTTTTTAAATGAAGGTTTTTATTACTTAAGGGATAAACAAAATCCAAAACTACATGGCCCTGTGTGAAAAAGTGTTTGCCCCCTAAACCTAATAACTGGTTGGGCCACCCTTAGCAGAAACAACTGCAATCAAGCATTTGCGATAACTTGCAAATCAGTTTGTTACAGCGCTGGAGGAATTTTGGTCCACTCATCTATGCAGAATTGTTGTAATTCAGCCACATTGGAGGCTTTTCGAGGATGAACCTTCTTTTTAAGGTCATGCCACAGCATCTCAATAGGATTCAGGTCAGGACTTTGACTAGGCCAGTCCAAAGTCTCAATTTTGTTTTTCATCAGCCATTCAGAGGTGGACTTTCCGGTGTGTTTTGGATCATTGTCCTGCTGCAGAACCCAAGTTCTCTTCAGCTTGAGGTCACAAACAGATGGCCGGACAATCTTCTTCAGGACTTTTTGGTAAACAGCAGAATTCATGGTTCCATTTATCACAGCAAGTCTTCCAGGTCCTGAAGCAGCAAAACAGACCCAGACCATCACACCACCACCACCATATTTTACTGCTGGTATGATGTTCTTTTTCTGAAATGCGGTGTTACTTTTACGCCAGACGTAATACAACACACACCTTCCAAAAAGTTCAACTTTTGTCTCGTCAGACCACAGAGTATTTTCCCAAAAGTCTTGGGGATCATTAAGATGTTTTCTGGCAAAACTGAGACAAGCCTTTGTGTCGTTTTTGCTCGGCTGCAGTTTTTGTCTTGGAACTCTGCCGTGCAGACCATTTTTGCCCAGTCTCTTTCTTATGGTGGAGTCATGAACACTGACCTTAACTGAAGCAAGTGAGGCCTGCAGTTATTTGGATGTTCTTTTGTGACCTCTTGGATGAGTCATCGTTGTGCTCTTGGGGTAATTTTGGTCGGCTGGCCACTCCTGGGAAGGTTCTCCACTGTTCCATGTTTTTGCCATTTGTGAGTAATGGCTCTCACTGTGGTTTGCTGGAGTCCCAAAGCTTAAGAAATGGCTTTATAACCTTTTCCAGACTGATAGATCTCAATTATTTTCTTTCTCATTTGTTTCTGAAGA
The DNA here is from genome assembly GCF_018340385.1 of Cyprinus carpio. Taxonomy (NCBI): domain Eukaryota; kingdom Metazoa; phylum Chordata; class Actinopteri; order Cypriniformes; family Cyprinidae; genus Cyprinus; species Cyprinus carpio. The sequence goes on along the minus strand of NC_056596.1, from coordinate 10,047,345 downwards.
GATTTCTTGATTGATAACACCTGTGTCAGTAAACAAAAATTTAACTCACTAGAAAAAAACAACAAGTCCTATTTAAGAGATTTCTTGATTGCGAACAGGTGTGGCAGTAATCAGGCCTGGGTGTGGCTAGAAAAATTGAACTCAGGTGTGATAAACCACAGTTTGGGGTCAACACTTCTTCACACAGGGCCATGTAGTTTTGTAGATTTTATTTTCCCTTAATAATAAAAACCTTCATTTAAAAACTGCATGTTGTGTTTACTTATGTTATCTTTGACTAATATTTGCACTTTTTGTTTTTTGATGATCTGAAACATTATATATATAATTTGCATGACAAACATGCAAAAAAAAAAAAAAAAAAGAAATCAGGAAGGGGGCAACACTTTTTCACACCACTGTATGTATGTATGTGTGTGTGTGTATATATATATATATATATATATATATATATATATATATATATATACTTTTTTTTTTAATTATTGTGTCATGTATCTAATTGTGTATGGGTGTCCTGGTACCGTGTTAGTGGGGGTTTCCTGTCATCTGAGAGTGCTGTGTCTCACTGGTGTGGTGGGGTGTGTGAGTATTGAGTGTGGGGTCTTTTGGTGGTTTGACCGTTTTTGGCAGGGTTGCCTGGAGAAGATGTCTTTCAGCCCTGCTTAGTTGTGGGTTGAGTTTTTCTTTGGAAATTGTACTGAATTGTTTTTTCAATAAATCAAGTCAATAAATTGTCTTTTGTGTATGTGTGTGTGTGTGTGTGTGTGTATTTTAGTTGGCATTCTAACTTATTGTTATTTTGTTTCCTTTTCCCTGTTTATTCCTTTGATATAAAAGTTTCTTATGTATGTATTGTAGTGATATAAGTGTGTCGAATAGGATACTTTATTGAGGGAATGGGTGTTTTATTTGAGTTTTTCTAGTAATTTATTGCTTGAATAAAAGTGTTTTATGGGGAACTCACATCTCTGACCATTCCTTTGTCTGATAATGAACCTGTGTAACCTTTAGAGAAAATGTCATGCTTATAGAGTTCCTGGGGTAACCTAGGTGGTGAAGTCGACATATAAAATATTTATTTTAAGGTGAATAAGAGAAGGAAATCAAATTGTTTGTTTGACTTATTGTTGTCTTGTCAACAAGTCCCCTTGGGCCACACTTGTTCAAAGTAACTATTAAATAGTTACAGCTATCTAATGCTAACATCTGGAATAATGTACCATTATATTAGACATTAGATAGTTTTGAACAATATACAGATTTTGGGACCGACTAAACGTTGCTTAAATGTATGATTTTGCCGCAATTGGCAAACATGAAATGTACTTGCTGAGTTATGGCGAGAGATGCACCTCAAATCGCTTGAACACTGAATTTGCCTCTTCTTGCTCTTGTACAGATAAAAATACATACAAAATTATGTCAAAATACCCGTCTTGGAAAGTGTCCTCAAAAAAATGGTCAGTTATGTCTTAAGTGAAAGTAAACAGTGGAAACAGTGGAAAAAGAAATCGGATGTGTATCATTATAATGGATGCATTGTCTCTTAAAGTAACCGTGCCTAGTTAACTAGCTGCTGTAATGTTAATCCAAAAAAATTAAAGAAACAAAATGACTCACTGCTCTTGACTGAATCACTTTGTAGTTTTAACAAGAATTAATCCACAGTCAAACCAAAAATTATTCAGACGTAAAATATTATTTTTGATATATATATATATATATATATATATATATATATGTACTACCAGTAAAACTGATAAAACATTGGTGCAGGACACTATAGTTCATTTATCTAAGTGAGGATAGAAAAATCAAGTAAACTTTGACATATTATACCCCAAAATTCTTCATACAGTGTACTACCAGTAAAACTGATAAAACATTTGGGACCAGAAATTATTCAGACACTTTGATATGAACATGTTTTGCTTAAGTGTTTCTTCTTTAATTGCTAATGCAACCTTTTTACACCACTGTAGCATCTGCTTAGGATCACTGATGATCGCTTACGCTTTATGTCTCGGAGACCCTTTTAGCCTTTTGACATTTGCATATAAATCGTAGACATGGCCCCACACTCTACATTTATATGGGTGCTATATTGCCAAGGGTTTTCCCCCCACTATCAAGAAGATGTTAAACAGCAACTCTCTGCTCCTCTCCATCGGACTTCAAACACATTTCAAAGATATGTTAATGACCCTCAGGGCCAGGCACCACAACCTACATTATAAGGCCTCTGTGGCGAGGGGGGCATGGTTCAGCGAAGTCTGCAACATGAGAGTGTGGCGAGGGGGGCATGGTTCAGCGAAGTCTGCAGCGGGAGAGAGGGTCGGGAGACGAGCGGTGAGTAAGTGGTTTAAGTGCAAAACGATGAACGCCTGTGTCTGATTGCAGTAATTGGCCTGGAGAGACCAATTAAAAGAGAGACTGGAGAATATGGTGGCAGAGAGACGGTACGGAGACTTGGACACTGCTCTGCTTGGAGAGAGAGAACTGGGAGAACTGAAATTGTGCCTTTAAGGTTTTGTGAACGTGCTGGATGCGCTACTTTTGTTTTTGAGAAGTTTTTGAATAAAATTAACCGAGCCTCCTAATGGTCTCTCCCCTGGTCTCTTCCTTCTTCCCACTACGAGTTTTGTTACAGACATTTTCTATATTACTGTATGTCGTATGCTGTCGTATGCCTCTAGTTTGAGCTCCGTCACGGTTTTTATGTTTCCTTATCATATTAGCCTAGTTAACACTCGTTATTTGTAACAGTTAAGCTCCAGATGCTCATATTCAGCTGTATGAATGTATCTCTGATTTAATATTACCTAGATGCTCCTTTCTTGGTATCAAAATGATCAGGGCCCGGTTCCCCAAATCGCTAAGTAGTTCTTAACCTATTCCTTAACCTCTCTCTTAATGTCATGGCACGATTCCCGACACGTTCGTACGCTAATTATATCTTCTGTAAGTCACACTTTCGTAAGGTTGGTCTGGGCCCGGTTCCCCGATAACGCTCACTCTTAGCGTGCTAAGAAGACTCGAAAAATATATCTTACCAAAGTTGTTTATGCTTCTAAGTATGTTCCCCGAAGTGTCCCTTAGAAAGCTTCTTAAGATGCTGCCTCTTACGTTCAACGTTACAAAGGCGCTGTCCCAAGTTAAGGTGCTGAATAAGTTGGCATCGATTGCTCAGGAATCGATTTTCCACTTCACGCGAAGGTGCATTACGGCGTTAAGAAAAGACAACACGTTCTATGCAAATGAAAACATTCCTCAAATTATTCCAGTAACATTTATTTTAACATAGTTTAAGTTATCCGTAAAATATAGACTATTAATTAAATTATCAAATCGTCAGTAATATGTTCACACGGTATGTTGTGACGGGTAGACGAACCGCCTATCCCCCGCTAATCATCCACCCTCCTTATCCCGTTGTGCCACTTGTGCCGCTTCTTGACATGAGTTTAACGACTTCTAAAAATTATGTAAAACACTTTTATATTAATGGTACAGTACTTTACAATCAGAATTCCCCGGTTGTAATCCCTGCATGGCGCAGAAGGGCGTTGGTGACAGTGTGGACGCACCTCCACACCGAGGTCTTGCTTAGGCCGTAGCCCTCTCCCACAACCTCGATGAAGCTCCCTGTAGCAAAAAACCTTAGCGCTGCAAGCAGCTGGACTTCAGGGCTTAAAGCAAAATTCCGCTGCGTTACCCTGGCAAGCGCAGGTCTGATAAGGTCCAGCAGCTCCATAATGAGTTGTCTTGGGAGGCGAATTTTTTTTAATATAGCCACATCAGGCAAAATGTCAAAAGGGCTTAAGTTTTGCCGAATAAAAAAATTGACATGGACTAAACGGCTCCGCGGCCGGGACCGTCTTTGATTCAATACAAAGACACATTGGATCGCTGCCATAGTTGGTCGCTTACTTGCTTGCTGAAAGAAATTCACATACACGTGAATTTCTTCTCTTGACCAGCAATATTGATGAATGGGTAGTTTGGATATCCTATTTTTAATTTTGTCATTTCACCTGAATATCAATGTGTTAAATTAGCAAAACAGCTAACAGTTAAATTAGCAAAAGTTTCGATTTGCACACTGTAAACTTATATTTAAATATGTTACACTTTAAAGGTTGTTCTTAACCCATTGTTCTTAAGGGGGGCATCTTCCCCATCATACCCTACCTGTTTATCATATCTCAAGTCTGTTCAGTTACCAGCAATGAACTATGGGTGCCATCTTGTTGGCATATGTAGAATGACCTATTTATTTGAATTGAATTATTTGAATAGAAATTGTATTGAAATGCTTTCATTATGTGTAGCTATATCAATATCTCATGTAAGTTTTTGTTCCAGAACCATGTATATTTTCATAAGAATTATAATCAGTAAACTCACTGAAAGAGATCATGGAATCTGCAGTGTGAATTACCTCAGCAATGTCTTTACACAGTCCTGACCAACTGTCTGCAGGGGTTTGAATCAACTCAAATTAGTATGTAAATGAAAACTTCAATCACAAGTTGTATTACATGGCGTATTATAACATTGGTGATGTCACACCCAGCTGTCAAGCGGTGACCTTTTTGTAAACAGATCTCAATCTGCGGCAACTGCAAGGGAAACGTCCACTACGAAGCATCAAACTGGCAGTCAGGAGATGCGAAACATAACTAGATAGTATTGTAGGAAGTAGGAAGAAAAAGAAACCAATTCCAAGCATATTTCCTAACCTGCAAGTACATGGTTTTCAAGTAATGATGAATCCTCAAGTTCAAATTTTTTATCGCTGTAAGACAGAACAGCCCTCCAGTTGACTCCAACGTTTACCTTCTTCAGCCTCAGCTCTAGTGGACATCTGGTTACAATTCCTATTGCAAACACAGTTCAGTTAACAATTAGTAGAACACTTACAGTCAAAATGATGTGACAATTGCTTTATATTCAAAAACACCATGCAGTGCAGGTGCTGAATAAAGAAATGTTTTTCTTATTGGTTAGCATTCTGTTAACTTTTATATAGGTATCTTATAGCAAATGAGATTAAGACCAGCCCTCACCACTCCCTCTTGGTAATGGAACTCCAGACAGTGCTTCCAGCACAGAGCTTTTCCCAGAACTCTGGTCTCCGATTACTATGATTGTCGGTAATGCTAAGTCCTTATGAATCCCAGCTGACCGCAGAGTGTCAATTAGATCTATATATGGACGAATACTCTCCTCTAAATGACTGTGAACTGCTCCCCTCATTTCCTGACTGTAAAATAATGTACATTTTATTGTAAAACGTCCTTGATTGTCCTTCACAATATACCATTTATTTACCTTTTATTTGTTTCAAATTATTTTTTTATATTACATTTTTGTTTATTTTGTTATTCTTTTAAAATTTATTAGATTAAAAAAATCACTTTATTATACAATAAAAAGTAAAGCACTTTGGATTTCCATGTGAAATGTGCTAAATAAATTAAATTGCATTAACCTAATCCAGAACAATATTTGTCAATTTTAATTAACCGGATTAATTAAAATTTGTTAGAAGCATGACATACTAAACTTTCATTTTGCGAACTATGATGTTTTCTATTTCATCAATTTAAACTAGAAGAAGAAGAGAATAGAAAATATTCCTTGCCTGGGCATTTTCTGGAAAACCAAAAAGGGTTGGAATGAAAGTTAATTCTGGAGAATAGATGATATCCTTCTTTCTGGATGCCTCTTTCAAATTTCAGAATGTACGCTTCATCCAAACACAGTGTCTGTAGGTTGTGATGCTGAAGAGAAAACAGAAGAGGATCCTTTCTATCAGACTCTTATAGTGTACCACACCCACTGAAAAATGAAAATGAAAGTAAACAAATTTAAAAGCAAGGTTCTGTTACCTTTATCTTTCACACGGCAAACATTCTCATACTCACATTTCACTTGGCAACGATAGCAAATATCGTTTTGTTTTTTTAATGTCACCATTGTATTTGTTACTTGTTACATTGTCTACACAACACACAATAAAGTTGTTTATTCTATGTAGGACAGATTTTGATGGGCTGTCAATGTTTTCATTATTTAATGGTTATTGTTCTTGGAGTGAATGTCTCTTAAAGGGATAGTTCACTTCAAAATGAAAATATTGTATCATTACACCTCATGACAGCCAATGACATCTGTTAAACAGTTTAGTCAATAAGAACACTAACAGTGGAAAATTACATTTACATTTATGCATTTAGCAGACGCTTTTATCCAAAGCGACTTACAGTGCATTTAGGCTAAAAAAAAAAATTTTCTTTTAAAATTTATTAGATAAAAAAAAAAAAAAAACTTTATTATGCAATAAAAAGTAAAGCACTTTGGATTTCCATGTGAAATGTGCTAAATTAATTAACCTGAATTAACCTAATCCAGAACAATATTTGTCAATATTAATTAACGGGATTAATTAAAATTTGTTAGAAGTAATAACATACTAAACTTTCATTTTGAGAACTATGATGTTTTCTCTCTCATCATATGTTTGTTTCTATCTAAATTAGAAGAAGAAGAGAATAGAAAATATTCCTTGCCTGGGCATTTTCTGGAAAACCAAAAAGGGTTAGAATGAAAGTTAATTGTGGAAAATAGATGATATCCTTCTTTCTGGATGCCTCTTTCAAATATCAGAGCGTAGGCTTCATCCAAACACAGTGTCTGTAGATAGTGATGCTGAAGAGAAAACAGAAGAGGATGCTTTCTATCAGACTGACTAGTTATAGTGTACCACACCCACTGTAAAATGAAAATGAAAGTAAACAAATTTAAAAGCAAGGTACTGTTACCTTTATCTGCATAAATGAGGGTGAGAAACTGCTATATGCTGATGCTTTCTGCCAAAGAAGTGTGCCTGTGAATTTATAGGATATTTTGTTAGAAGTAAATTATTAATATATCCCCCTCCACTAACATAAAAAAATATAATCTGCTTTTCTGTGGAAACGTATTGGCCATTAAATGTTCTATGGGATATGTACATATGTTTAGTGCCAACATACAGCAGTCAGACAAGCATAGCAGAATTTAATCACAGTCCATTAAAAAGGTTTCTTAAAGTTCAGGCCTGTGTGTTCTTCCAGAGGAATGTGAATTAAAGGTTTGTTTGAGCCAGTGTCCTCTCAAGATGACCTACCCATTTTAGGGTTAAAGATGGGTTAGTCCTGCTTCACAAAATATGTTATCCATGATGGCAACATGTGCTGTTTTTCTCTGACTCACAAAACATGCTACCTTAAAAAAGCATACAGCCCGACTGCCTTAAATAATAAAAGTTAATATACTTATTTGGCTCCAGTAAAGTGGACTAGTATCATCTAAAGTATCATATTTTCTGTAGTTACCAACTAATATTAAAACAACAAAAAAATATTATAACATGGAATATAAGAAAAATTATGACTCTTGTGTCAGTTACTAGCACACTTGATTTTCCCAAATACTTTTTAGTGCATATACAACTGTATTTGTGAATAACATTGACATTTGTATGTAGACAAAGGGCTTCAGTTCAGTAAGATCCAAGTTTATCAAAAGCTTGACGTAAAAAAAATTATAATTCAAAACAATATCATTAATTTAAAAAATCGAAAACCTAAGTTCATATATGTAAAGAAAAAACAGAATTTATGAATTATAGCTTTGTTTTATTAAAATGTATAATGTGTAGACATTGTAAGAAGCTGAAATATTTTTTATTCAAAAACACTTTTAGTACTTCCAAGCAAACTATCAATGATGCTTTATCATTTACAAAAGACACTTACTTCATATTTCAAATAATTACTCATGATTAAACTGAACCTTAATAAAAAAGCCCCTCAAACTACACTTTTGTTCTTTGATTTTTGTTCTTTGATTTTGATATTTCTTTTGGTGCTAACTTTAAAATGCTTTTAGTGATCAAGCATAAGACAAAAATATAGGCAACTTGTGTCTCAGAGGTATATACAGTCGTGGCCAAAAATATTGTCCCCCTTGGTAAATATGATCAAAGAAGAATCCTTTTGGTCTTTTATTTAAAATATTCACAAAAATGTATCCTTTCATAGGATAAAAAAAATTTAAAATGGGGGAAAATATCATTATGAAATAAATGTTTTTCTCTAATACACATTGGCCACAATTAATGCCCCCCTTTTATTCAATACTTTTTGAAACCTCCATTTGCCAGTTTAACAGCTCTAAATTTTCTCCTTTAATGCCTGATGAGGTTAGAGATCACATGACAAGAGATCAGAGACCATTCCTTCATCTAGAATCACTCCAGACCCTTTAGATTCCCAGCTCTATGTTGGTGCTTCTTCTCTTCAGTTCACCACACTCATTTTCTATAAGGTGCAGGTCAGGGAACTGGAATGGCTATAGCAGAAGCTTGGTTTTGTGCTCAGTGACCCATTTTTGTGTTGTTTTTGAGGTTTGTGTTTAGGTTATTGTACGTTTGGAAGATCCAAACATGGCCCATTATAAGATTTTTAACAGAGTCAGTCACTTACTGATTTTTTATCTGTTGGTATTTGATAGAATCAAAGATGCCATGTATCTAAACAAGATGTCCAGCACCTCCAGCAGAAATATAGGCCCACAACATCAAAAATACAGCAGTATATTTAATTGTACACATGGGGTACTTTTTTTCTCTGTGTTCACCAAACCCATCTTGAGTGTTTGCTGCTAAAAAGCTCATTTTTTAGTTTCATCTGACCATAGAAGCCAGTCCCATATGAAGTTCCAGTCATGGCTGATAACTGAATATGCTTTAGTTTGTTTTTGAATGAGCTAGGAGAACAACATGTGGTGATGTAGGTGCTGTTTGACAATTTTTTTAGGGTTTTCTGAACCTGAGACTCAACTATTTTCTGCAATTCTCCAGCTGTGACCCTTGGAGAGTCTTTAGCTACTCATACTCTCACATTAGGATGATATAAACACACATCCTCTTCCAGACAGTTTTGTAACATTTTCTGTTGATTGGAAATTCTTAATTATTGCCCTGATGGTGGAAATGGGAATTTTCACTGCTCTAGCTCTTTTCTTAAAGCCACTTCACCAATTTGTGAAGCTCAATTATCTTTTGCTGCACATCAGAAATATATTCTTTGTTTTGTCTCATTGTGATGGATGATTAAGGGAGTTTGGGCTTTGTTTTCCCTCCTCTTTATATTTCTGTGTAACAGGAAGCCAGAGCTGGATGATGTTCATGTTTATAATCATGCTGGAGTGCTCAAAATTGTGGATATGAATAGGAATATACTTCAGAGATATTTTACTCATAAGAATTTATAGGGGTGCCAATAATTGCAACCAATGAGTATTTGAGAAAAACATTAATTTCATATGAATTTTTTAAATAAAAGACCAAAATTAACAATGCAGATGAATTTTCACAGCCTTTTTTGATCATATTTACCAAGGGGACCAATATTTTTGGCCTAGACTGTACTGATGCGTTCTTGTGGCAGACAAAGTCTCTCCATGCGCTGGTGTAAGTCTGCTCTCTTCCGTCCAGCCTCTGTGTCCTCCACAAGCAGCTTCACAACATCAGCTCCATCCCACAGGTCCATAGCATGAGCCCGCAGCATCAGTGCAGCTTCCTTCAGTATGAACAGAAGAATCACCATGGGAATGAAATCAGCCAGATGCTGATACACTAGCTGATATATTGAGAAAACATGTGGGAGGATTTCACTGCATTTAATACCAAAAATACAAGCAGTAAACATTGAAATCATGAACTGATTTAAACCTCGTAGTAGATGATCGGTTTATCAGGCGTCAAGCTCCTGGTGTCAAAAACAGCACAGCTGTGGGGTGAGGTCATGTTCTCTCCTGTATATAAACTAATGGATTCATACTTCTGTCACTTTTTCACTTTAAGTCTACAATTTTCTGGGCAAAAATGGGATCGTGCATGTACACACATTTCTCCATGTTAATGTCATCATGGGTCCTCTTCTTCACCTTGCTTTGCATTGTCAATATGGTATTAAGGGAAAAATATACATCAGAAATGTTCTCTTATGTATGGCATAACTTAATTCATACATGCCAGCGCACAGTGAACGTGATTTATAAAAAAATAAAAAAAAGGAAACCAGTTGTTCATTCAATTAAATTTTATTTGTATAATACTTTTTACAATAGGTGTTGTTTCTAAGCATGTTAAGTGTTTAATATTGATGATTACAGGATTGCAGCTGGATTGTACATTGAGGCACTCAACTGTTTATAACACTTTCTTTTTCTAATGCTATTCTTAATTTCTTCAGAGCTCCAGAGTCAAGCAGGCAAACAGAAAACCACAATACACAGAGACAGCCAAATAAGAAACCTTCACAACACACCATGTGATTGAATGGCATGTTGCCAAAGATATTATATGAGTTAAACTGTCAGATACACTCTATTAGTGTTGCACAATATACCAGTACTAAAAAGTACAGTGATACCCCACTTTTAAAAACAGTACAATTCCTCATTTTACTAGTACCGGTACTTTAAAGAGCAGGTCATATGAGTTTTTGAAATATATTTTTTGCAGTTTGTAATACATATTTAAAAAATAATTAAAAAAAAGGGGCGTTTCACTTCCAACATGTATAAGGAAAGCCCAAACATAACAAATTTGGCCAGCTGACAAATCAGAGCAAAGTAGGCTTATAGAAGGGAGTTTACAGTTCTCAGAACTGCTACAAATGAATCATTTTAAAATATTGAAAAATGATTCTAAAATTAAATGTATTGTTACGAACAGCGAGCTAAATCCCTACTCAAAGAGAAATAAATTGGTCCATAACAATTAACAGGGATCCATCTAAGAAAGATCCCTGGGGTCCCTGCTCTCACTCTCCAGTTTCTCAACCACAAAAACACTTATTTAGGTGCAAATTTAGGTTTTTTTTAAATAAGGACAAACAAAAGGAGCATCTTAACTTCGGGAGGGGCAGTTTGCCAAAAGTAAATTACAATAACTACTACCACCACAAACAGGAGAACACGAAAAAAACAAAACAGGCACCCACCTCCCTACCAGGCTTCACTTAACCAAGGTCCAGGAAGTAAGCAAACAAACATAAGATACAACTAAACTGTTACTTAATTCAGTGATTAACAACAAATATCTAAGTTACCGATCCCTTCACTAACACAGGCTGCACAGTGTTGACAACAAAAACACCAGGAGAGCAGGGAACCAACAATTCCTTCCACCGGATGGCTTAAGTACTGCATCAATCCTTCCCATCACCAACCAGCTAAGACCTCTTAATCAGCTCCACCTGTAATCAGTTAAGAGTGAACGAGGGAGAGGCAAAGAAAACACAGGGAAAGACCTAACGTTACGCACCCGCACGCGAACGAATGATATACTGTTTCCCTAGCAACACACGAATCCATTCATAACACTATATTCTGAAAAAATTACAATGTTTTCTGACCTTAGATGCATTTAAACCTGTTGTAGGGGGACTCCAACACTATAACAGGACACTTCAAAATACCATATGACCTGCGCTCTAAGAATGAAAGCGTTTTAATAAAAGCTGTATTTCCTGCCACTGGCTTGCCTAACTTTATATACACATGAACACTGGCCTCCCTAACTCAACACACATGATGCTGGCAGTGCCAAACTTTATATCATATCCGCGCAGCGCTGCATTGCTTAAAGACAATTAAGGAGTGAGTAATAAACATGCATGGATGAGAAAATAAAGCGCAAGACGTGCTTTATGTTAAAAAGAGTTATTAAGTGCAATAAACCTTAAAAATAACTCAAGCACTATCACACACCCGAAGCACGGAAGCTCTCCCTCTTGCAGACAGCATGCGATTGCAAATTCAGATCTCTTTCAGCAGTTACTGCGCTTCAGCAATCAAATACACACACAGTTACATTAAAATGTCCCTCTTGGTTTATGACTGAAATGAACGTAAACAGCTAAGAAAGAAAACACGTGTGTATCAATAAATTGGTGTAGCTCTTAAAGTGACAGCAGACTAATTTTCCTGCTGCTGTTTGTCTCTACAGTGTTTATCAAGAAAAATAAAAAATCATTTACTAATCTTGACTAACTTTACTAGCTTTAATAAGGATAAATGTATGCATGTTTCATACAGTGAAGACTATGCAGTGCTTTAATTTTACATTTTGAGTATTTAATTTCTGTATCATCTCTTTCTTGAATGCTACTGTTAAATATACCTACTGTACCTAAAAACAGTTTATTTCATTTGTGTCTTTGTTTTATTGTATTTGTCCTTTTGTTTGTTACTTCCATCTATGTTCTCATTATTAATAACAAAAATGAATATATCATGATATAAATTGTTCTTGTGAAATAAAATTACTCCTAGTGTTGAATAATATTTTGGTAATATTTCCCACCCCTAACTCATTGCTTGACTGATATTTGCTCACCACAGACCTGTGTGGTGGCACTGACATTTATTTATTTGCGAGAGTGGTCTAGTTCTGTGTGGTTGCACTGGCATGTGATTTTATTTTTATTTTTTTAAGGGGGAGGAAATACCCAAAAAGCAGGGCAGGAACACTGGTCAAGTGAGAGATTTCTTTCTTTTCTTTTCTTTTTTTAAATGATTTTTTGTCATGGTATTGGTTCAGTAGTAGTATTGAGATATTTTAGTTATGTTTCGTATCAAAGTCAAAATGTTGGTATCGTGAAAACACACAATTCTATAGATTACCATTATCAGATACATTAGATATTTTCAGATAGTAGCCTATAATTTTTAACTTAAAAGTTGGGTTAGTCCATATTTGACCCAAAGTTCGGTTGAAACAACAAAGCATTTTTTAGAGTGTAGTAACAATATGAAAAAGTGAAATATGTATGTTTAAATAATGCTTTCTATTCACATGCTGAAGATATTTTTATAGATTGAGTTGTTGAATATGTCATGCATTTTTAGGTAATACCACTAATCAGATGATCCCTCAAATAAAATCACTAAGTGCTTCATGAGCAGCACTCAAACGGTCCAGGCTAGTCTGTAGTTGTCTGCGTCTTCTAACAACATCAGAGTTCTCAGACAGGAGCTCGCTTACATTTGCTCCATCCAGTAAACCTAACATATCCATAGACAGGAGCTGAGCAGTTTCCTTAAGCATGAAAAATGAGATCATCATGGGGAGTTGGTCAGACATCCGCTGCACCACAATCTGAAAGAAAACATACCTGCAAAAGTTACCTGCACACTGCACAAGCACTGCAAATTATTCCTGAACAAAATGTTATATTTTGATTGAAAACTAGAAAGACCTACCTCATAATACGCCTGCAGTATTTCACTGTACTTTTTTTTCTTGTCAAGGACAGGTAACTGATCTTCTGAAATTGTCTCTTTACTAATCTCATTCAAGAACTTCAAGTAGATGTGATCTTGAGTGTAAATCATGCCTTCCATTTCAAACTGCTCTGAGATCCTCTCCTCTGCCTTGGTCTGTTGGCTTGACTGTATGTTATAAATTTTATTTTTTAGAGTCAAGTGAAGAAGTACAGAGAAAAGAGAACTTAATTAAACTTGATTTACAACGCAAGTTTGTTGTACAGTTCTAAGCCACTTTTTAAAAGGAATATTTACCAAAGTGATGTTTTGAAGAATAGGGAAATACTGGAAACACTGATAAACCACATCAGTGAATTGCTGTAAGATGATGTCTTCAGGAAAAATAATATATATACATCAAAAGACAAAAAATCACTCAGTTGCGCTCTAATCTTTTGGTTTTATACTCAGTACTCTCACATGAATATGAAGATGTGTGATGATACCTTTGATTACGTTGAGTAATTTAATGGCAGGTGCTTTAAGTGTGGCCACATGCTCCTGCAGTACGTTCTCAAACATTCTGTAGTTGCTAAAGCCGAGCAGCTCCCTCCCTCTGAATTTCTGACTTAACTGACTTATTTCTGCAACGTTATCATTACCTTGTTTGGGAACAAAAAATATTTAAAATGAACTGACTTTTTGATTTGAACTTAGAATTCTTAGAATAGCAAAACAGTGAATTAAATTTTTCTACAAAATTTGAAAATATACTGACAGAATGTCTTTGTACTTTTAAGATGATCATTCCACTTTCTGAATTCCTCCCGAAGTTGGACAAACAAATTATCTTCAGTAATCTCCTCCCCTAATGATAAGTATTTGATTTGGTCATTGAATCTTGTTAAGGTCTGTGGAGAAAGAAATTGAATTGTTACATGAAATTGTTTCAAAGTTATATTATATAATAAAATTAATAGGGTACTGTGAAAAAAAAGTATGGAAATAATCACGTTCTTGAGCAAACCAAAAAAAAAATATAGTTAGGAACCATATTTGCGGAGTGCTTCTGGTGGGGGGGGGGGGGGGTGTGAATTGGGTGGTATAAGAACCAGAATCTTTAAATTCTTTACAATTAGCATAAATATCAGCTAGTAAAATGGTAAAGGATTTTGTTTAATATACAAACTTCAATATACAAACAAGACTAAACTGTAAATATAGTAAGCAGCAATCATCAGGGTCCATGCAGTTTGGAAAAGTAGAGAAAATGACCAAATATAGAAGAGCAGATTCTGTGGATACAGCTGTACTGGTGAAGAATATCAACACTGTTCAAGTTCAAGTTCAGAGAGTTTTTTAGTTATTAGCACCCCCTAGCATCGGAAATTGATGAAATGTACTGCACTGAAGGCTAGAAGGCTACCCAGGAGAAAAAAAGTACACTAAAATACACTTTATTTCAGTACACTTAGAACACTTCCACAATGTACTTAAAGTGCTCTATTTTTACGCACTAATTTTGTACTCAATATACTAAAAATTCTTCAGTACTTCTTAAGAATCTTAAGAACATCTAAGTGTACTCAACTGTGCTATTTTTGGGGCGTGGTTATGACTGTGGTTATGACTCTGAACTAAGCGCATGTTTTTCTGTGAGCTCCTGTTGTTATACGTTTAAAATCCTGAATATCATTCTCTTTATTCACCGACACAACATTAATTTGCTTCATTAACTCTTCCTTGTGAAGTAAGGATTTGGATACCGGTCGAAAAAAAGGCACAGTTAAGCCTAAATCGAGCTCTTCTCCAGTCGTGGAACATGACGATAAGTGGGATGCTAGTAGTGTAGCTAGCTCATCAGATACCGTATGCAGCACCTCTCAGGGTGAGACAATTACAGTTGAAACAATAAATGCCAACGCTTGCTTGAATATGGACGTGATTCAAAAACTGGACCTAATGAAAAGCGATTTTGCCACAAAGATTGATGGTGTTTTAACGGCTATACAGGATTTTAAAAAGGATATAAGATATTTCTCTGGGCACATGGATATGGTCGAAGAGCACATTAGCAATGTAGAAGATGCGTTTAATTCAGAAAAGAGCAAGCTGGAAGAAACAGTTAAACATACAGCTTTTCTCACACGTAAGATTGACGATCTTGAAAACCGTTCGCGGAGATCAAACCTCAGACTGGTTAATCTTCCCGGAAAGGTGGAAAAATCTGGATGCAGTTGCCTTCCTGGAACAGTGGCTGTTCGAATCACTGGGTCCTGAAACCTTCCCCAATTCCACCCAGTATAGAGAGAGTGCACAGGCTCCCAGGTAGAACACAATCCAATCGATCATTTCCAAGAGTGCTGATCATGAAGTTTATGAACTTTCGAAATAAAGTCCAAGTGATGCACGCTGCCAGGGCTAAAGGCAGGATTATGTATGGCAAACAAGAGGTCAAGTTCTTCCCTGATTTATCTGCGGAGTTGCTTCATCAGAGGAGACAGTTCAATGGTGTCAAACAACAATTGAGAACATTAACATTAACATTAACTACGGACTAGTTTACCCATCCAAACTACATCTGACAGTTGATGGACAGACCCCTGAGTTCAAGGACCTGGCTGATGCAGAAAAGTTCCTACAGGGAATACAGAGGGCAGAAGAAGCATAGAGGTACAGGGAAGGGAAGTCTGTCAGATTTCTGTAGTTAAGGACACCCAGCTAGAAATGACTGCTTCTCACTTTTACTGTTCGATTCCTTAATCTTAGCTGGGTATGGTACAGACTCTCATTGTTATGTAAGTTACGTAATGACAGTAGTTTCTACAATGGCGAGTAAGGAAACACTATACGACTCTTTTCCTTGAAGAGTTTAACTATAATTTAAGAGTTTTTTTGGTGGTGAATGTCCGTATAACCGTAGAGTGAGGCCAGGAGTTTCACATAAATCCAGTTCGTTTTTTGGTTTCTTTTTGTTATTATTATTTACCTAATTGCTTAGTTTGTTTAACTACTCCCTTGTTGACATTGGATCAGTGTTGGGACATAACTGTATCCCATGGTGATAGAGTGGGGAGGGGGGTGGGGCAGGCTGTCTTGTTCAGGTTGACAGCTAATGTATTTTAGGTTTTTTTCAGGGCAGGTTTTTGAGTTATTAGTTTGGTTTTGTTTTTTAATACTAAATCCTTAATAGAGCAGACCTTTTGGTTAACTTTCGCATCAAAATATATTTTTTCAATTATGTGTGGTTATAATGCTGTACAATCTATCTTAAGTTAAAGAAAATCTCACAAGTTAAAATTAAATTCACCTCTTGAAATGTAAGGGGGATGATTAGAATGGTTAAGCTTAAACAAGTTATGACAAGGATTAAACAATTGAAATCTTCTATAGTATTTTTACAGGAGATTCATCCACTCAAAGAGGAGATACTGAAGGTACAAAGAAGATGGCCAGGTCAAGTCTTGGCTTCATGTTTTCCTCCCATTACAGAAGGGTTATGTTGTTGATCCATAAGTCCATACCCTTCGTAGTAAATAAGAGTATTACAGACAAGACCGGAAGATATTTGATAGTACAGGGAACTTACATGAGTCAAGTTAATAATCTAACTAATACTTATGGCCCAAAAGATAATAACTCAACATGTTTTGATTAATTCTCTCATCAGAAACAACAAAGTGCAGATGTGCATACAATGTAAATAAAGATTCATTTCACAGTGTAAACGGCTTCAGTGATTATAATGGAAGTTTTTGAGAGTGCTTGAACTCTGGCTAGAATGAAGTCAATGATACTGTTCTATGATCATGTAAATGTTCTTTCCTCTCTTTCTGTACCATGAAAGTGTTATAATAAGTAACTTACAATGTTTTTTTAATTAAATTGACGTTAAGTACAAAGTCAGTCATATAAAAAATAATATTTTATGGCATGGGACCACTGATCTATAATAGAGAACATATATAGATCAGTGCATGGGACCCATATCTGGTAGGCCTTCTTAGAGCTGTCAATTTTTTTTTTTTTTCGAATTTCAAATATTCGTCAAATTTAAAATAAAAATCCACATTCGAATGCAAAAATGCATCGAATTTTAGGTGTGTATTAAGGAGGCAGCCTTTTCAGTGACGCACAAGATGCGATGACGATGTAAGTGTTGTTGCATTATAATGTATTTGTTATCTTGTCCAGTTGAAGCTACTAGATGCAGCACTGCTGCGTTGTTGATTACAAATATTGCGGGGAAAGAGAACATCAATGCGGAGAAGATCTTGTTTACGTCAATACTGAAACCAAGCCGTTCACACAGAACTAATATTTTGCGCATTTTCTAGAGGGTCATCTACCGTTACACTCGCGTCTCACACAAGAGAACCACATGTTTAGAAAGCCATGTAAAATGAATGGAAATTCAACTTTGAAAAAACATATCTCGAGATTTAATGGAAGTTTCTCCCCATCCCACTGCAATTCATGTTTTTAAATAAAAAATTTACTCTTTGTGATTGGCTTTCCGCCCTTTGTATTAAACTATGAATACATAGGCTACATGATGCTGTTTTGTTTATAGTTGTTTATGCAACTTAATTAATTATAATTGGTTTCTAAACAATATTTTAAACATTATGCACTTTTTCCACAGATAGTCATGTTATCTTATGCTTTGAATAAACAGGCATTAGTAATATTTTGCTCAGTGCACCCTCTTGTGGCCTCAGGAGAGAAGCCAAAAGCTTTTCTTTACCCTAACTGAAATTATGCATTTTAAATTCAAATATAATTAGAATTTTGATAATATTTAAGCACAAAATTTGAGTTTTTCAGTCATTTTGACAGCCCTAGGCCTTAAGTAAAAAAAAAAAAAAAAAAAAAGTTTTATGTGTAGTAAATAGATTACACCAACATTAGTCTACTTTGCCCATCGCCGGGTATAGATCAACTAACATGATCTATAATCGATATATCTTGAGATACAACCACCCCCCCCCCCCAACTCCTGCCCACTCAAAAATAAAAAGTGCATGACGCCCCTGACTAAACCCATCAAAAAAGGAATACTCATGTTTTTCTTCACTGTCTAAAACCTCTTCACGAATAGATTATTTCATAATTCCACTTTCATTACTTTGGAATATAGACAGTGTTATACAGGCTCCCACTTCATTAATTTATATAGATTCTAAATTAACCAAAGGCTCCCCTAGATGATGCCTACATCCTAATTGGCTGCAGAACTCTGACTTCATCAAATTTGTTGGTGAACAAATAGATTTGTACTTTACTACAAATACAGATCAGACTCCGGTAGCTACTAGATGGGAAGCCTTTAAGGCATATATTAGAGGCCAAATGATTAGTTATACTAGTTATAAATTTATTAAATTTAAACAAACGATGATTAAATTGGATGCTGAAGTCAGAGATTTAGATGAAATAGTAAACATAGATAATTCCAAACAAATTAAAAATTATTAGCCCTTAAAGCTGAGTACGAGGAATTTTCCAAACTAAAAGCTGAAAATAGTATATTGAGATTGAAGCAATCTTTTTATGATCAGGGTGAAAAACCCAGGAAATTACTAGCCTGGCAGCTTAAGAAATTAATATTAGAAAGAGCCATTAATGAAATCAGGAATGAAAAGGGCAAATCATGACAGATCCAGTTGAGATTAACAACACTTTTGTCTCGTTTTATAAATCTCTGTATCAATCCGAATTTCCTACAAGCCCCTCTTTTCAAAATATTTTTTAGATAGATTGGATATTCCCTCTGTTTCTAGAAGAGGTTTCCAATGCTATTCGCAATATGAGGGGTGGTAAAGCAGCAGGTCCAGATGGGCTTCCAATTGACATTCATAAGGAATTTAAAGATAAATGAATAGCTCAGTTATTAGATATGTATGTAGAAGCTTTTCAACAGGGTTATCTCCCTATGTTGTTGAGAAGTGCTCTCATTACACTCATCCCAAAATCAGGGAAGTCACCTGTGGAGTGTGGTTCATATAGGCCAATTTCACTTTTAAATGCAGATGGAAATTATGGATTATTGTTAAAGCATTAGCAATGAGACTTAAGAGGGTTCTACCTCAACTGATACATATAGACCAAAATGGCTTTGTTAAAAATAGGCAGGTGTTCCATAATGTAAGGAGGGTACTTAACATAGTGCATGCAGGAGCTGGAGCACTTGATACGGCCATTCTGTCACTCGATGCTGAAAAGGCATTCGACAGATTTGAGTGGCCGTACTTAATGGAGGTGCTTGCATGATTTGGATTTGGTGACTATTTGGTGTCGCTGACAGTGTTATTCCTGCTTCCTGCTTGCCTTGCTGGTTTGTGATCATAGCTCTGTGTAGCTTTGTTTTTCTTTAGAATCTCTATCTTAGTATCACTCTCTGTTGTTTAAAGTGATTAAATATAACTTAATTCCCACCACATTTCTGATATTATCTATCAGTCTAATCTGATTAATTTGATTGTTCCCTTTATTCTAAATCCGCGAGTGCAGCGCACCTGCATCGCGTTAGCATTCGTTAGCTTTTCATTAGCATTTCCATTCGTGTCTATCGCATTTTTCTTTTTTTAATTATTTTCTCCTCTCATCTCTCTTGCTACTTTCTCGCTCCGGTTTTTCACAAGTTCTTGAAACAACTGTGGTAAGAATTTTTCATCAAGCAAGGTGAGTAATGGCTTCTCCTGCTTTTGTTATTTGCACCACTTGCCACATGTATAGTTTCTTGAAAACCGGTCGGGAGATCAAACCTCAGACTGGTTAATCTTCCCGGAAGGGTGAAAAAACCTGGATGCAGTTTGCCTTCCTGGAACAGGTGGCTGTTCCGAACACTGGGTCCTGAAACCTCGCCAATTCCACCCAGTATAGAGAGAGTGCACAGGCCCCAGGTAGAACACAATTCATCGATCATTTCCAAGAGTGCTGACATGAAATTGGTTCTGAACTTTCGAATAAGTCTCCAGTGATGCCGCTGCAGGGCTTAAAGGCAGATTATGTATGGCAAACAAGAGGTCAAGTTTTTCCCGAGTTAGCGGATTACGAGAAGTATAGACAGGGGGCTGTCATCAAGAGGAAGCAGAACGAGTTCACGATTGCGGTAAGTGGGAGTGCAAAATCACAACGAGGTTAAGAGACAGGCGACGTAACATTACAGAACAATACAAGCGACACGGTGTGGTCAGCGTCCGTATTGAAAGCGAGCACAAGGGGGGGTCGCAAGTGTGTCGTCGTACAATGCAGGACAGTGTAGTAGTTAGTGTAGACAGCGAAGCGCGGACGAGACTGTGAGTGTGCAAGTGTGGAAACGATCGGGGGACTAGTGGTGCGTATGAGCAGAAAAGTTCGACTACCGACGGTAGAATACGGGTAAGCGTGAGAGGCAGTGAAAGAGATCGAGCATATAGGATCAGAGTACCCAGGGATGGGTAATGGGAGTGGATGGGGTGAGGAGTATCTACTGGTTCCAGATATTCTGTAGTGTGGGGTAAGGAGACACCCAGCGAGAATTGACTGCTTCTCACTTTTACTGTTTTCGAATTCCTTAATCTACTGGGGAATGGTCAGCTCTCTTGTTAGGTAAGGTACGTAATGACAGTAGGTTTCTACAAGGGCGATAAGGAAAACACTAACGACTCTGTTTCCTTGAAGAGTTTAACTATAATTTTGAGTGTCTTTTGGTGGGTAATGTCCGGTATAACCGTAGAGTGAGGCCAGGTTCGAACATAAAGCCATTCCGTTTTTGTGTCTTTTTGTTATGTATTTACCTAATTGCGTAGGTTGTGTAACTACCCCTTGTTGACATGGTCAGTTGCATGGGACATAACTGTTATCCCATGGTGCGAGAGAGGTGGGATGGGGGTTGGCAGGCGTCTTGTTCATGTGACAGCTAATGTATTGTAGGGTTTTTTCAGGCAGGTTTTTGAGTTATTATTTGGTTTTGTTTTTTAATACGAATCCTTACTAGAGCAGACCGTTTGGTTACCTTTCCGCATCAAATATAGTGTTTTTTTCAATGATGGGTTTATAATGCTGTACATCTATCTTAAAGTGTAAAGAAATCTCACAAAGTTAAAAGTTTCACCTCTTGAAATGTAAGGGGGGGGATTTTGAAAACTGTGAATGGTTAGCGTAACAAGTTAGTGAACATGCTGTAAACAATGGAAATCTTCTATAGTATTTTTACAAGGAGATTCATCCACTCAAGAGAGATACTGAAAGGACACATAAGAGGCCAGGTCAAGTCTTGGCTCTGTTTCCTCCATTACAGAAGGTTTTTATGGTGTTGATCCATAAGGCCATACCTTCGTAAATAAGAGTCTTATCAGACAAACGGAAGATATGTGTAGTACAGGGAACTTACATGCGTCCCAAGTTAATAATCTAACTAATACTTAGGCCCAAAGAGATAATAACTCAACATGTTTTTTATTATTCTCTCAATCAGAACCAACAAAGTGCAAGATGTGCAGACATGTAAATGAAAGTTCATTTCACAGTGTAAACGGCTTCAGTGATTATAATGGAAGTTTTTGAGAGTGCTTTGACACGCTGCTAGAATGAAGTCAATGATATCTGTTCTATGATTCATGTACATGTTCTTTCCCCTCTCTTTCGTACCATAGAAGTTTTTTAATACTAACTTACATTTTTTTAATAAAATTGACGTTAAGTACAAAGTCGTCATTACAAAATAATATTTTTATGGCATGGGCCCAGCTGATCCTATAATAGAGAACATATAGATCAGTGTATTCCAGGACCATACTGTATGGCCGTCTTAGAGCTCAATTTTTTCGTTTTTTTTTTTTTTTCGATTTCAAATATTCTCAATTAAAAATAAAAATCCCATTCATGCAAAATGCACGAAGTTTGAGGTGTGTATAAGGAGGCAGCCTTTTTCAGTGCCGCACACGATGCGATGACATGTAAGTGTTGTTGCCTTATAATGTATGTGTTATCTTTCCAGTTGAAGCTACTAGATGCCACTGCTGCGCTTGTTGATACAAATATTGCGGGTAAAGAGAACACAATGCGGATAAGACTTGTTTACGTCAATACTGAAACAGCCGTTCACTTACAGAACTAATATTGTTTTGCGCATTTCTAGAGGGTCATCTACCGTTACACTCAGCGTCTCACACAGAGAACCACATTTTAGAAAGCCATGTAAAATGAATGAAATCAACTTTGAAAAAACATCATCTCGATATTTAATGGAAGGTTCCTCCCCATCCCCTGCAATTCCTTTTTTAACTAAAAAAATTACTCTTTGTGATGTCTTTCCGCCCTTTGTATTAAACTATGATACTCGGCTACATGAATGCTGTTTTGTTTATATTGTTATTCAACTTAATTATTATAATTGGTTTTCTAACAATTTTTAACAGTATGCACTTCGGTTTCCACAGATATTCATGTTATCGAGCTTCGATAACAGGCATTGAGTAATATTTTGCTCATTGCAACCACTCTTGTGGCCTCAGGATATAAGCCAAAAGCTTTTCTTTACCCTCACTGAAAGTATGCATTTTAAATTCAAATATAATTAGAATTTTGATAATATTTAAGCACAAAATTTGAGTTTTTCAGTCATTTTGACAGCCCTAGGCCTTAAGTAAAAAAAAAAAAAAAAAAAAAAAGTTTTATGTGTAGTCAATAATTACCACCACATTACTACTTTGCCCAGCGCCGGTATAGATTCCACTAACCTGAGCTATATCGATATATTGAGATCCAACCACCCCCCCCCCCCAACTCCTGCCCATGTAAAAAATAAAAAGTGCATGACGCCCCTGACTAAACCCATCAAAAAAGGAATACGCATGTTTTTCTTCACTGTCTAAAACCTCTTCACGAATAGATATTTCATAATCCACTTCATTACGTGGAATATACAGTGGTATAAACAGCTCCCACTTCATTAATTTTATAATAATTCTAAATTAACCAAAAGCTCACCTAATGATGCCTACCTCCTAATTGCTGCAGAACTCTGACTTCATCAATTTGTTGTGACAAATATATTGTGTACTTTACTACAAATACGATCAAGACTCCGTACTACCGAGATGGGAAGCCTTTAAGGCATAGATTAATGGCCAAATGTTATGATACTAGTTATAATTTATTAAATTTAAACAACAGGATTAATTGGAGGCTGAAGTCAAGATTCAGATGAAATCAGTAAACATAGATACTTCCAAACAATGAAAAATTATTAGCCGTTAAGCTGAGTACGAGGAATTTTCCAACTAAAAGCTGAAATAGTATATTGAGATTGAAGCATCTTTTTATAATCAGGGTGAAAACCCCAGGAAATTACTACCTGGCAGCTTAAATTAATATTTAGAAGAGAGCCATTAATAAAATCATGAAGAAAGGCAAATCATACAGAATCCTTGAAATTAAAAACACTTTTGTCCTCGTTTTTAATAAAATCTCTGTATCAATCCGAATTCCACAAGCCCCTCTTTTCAAAATATTTTTTTAGATAGATTGGATATTCCCTCTTTTTTCTAGAATGAGGTTTCCAGCTATTCGAATATGAGGGGTGGTCAAGCAGCGAGGTCCAGATGGCTTTTTTCCAATTGACATTCATAAGGAATTCAAGATAAATGATAGCTCATTATTAGATATGTATGTAAAACGTTTCCAACAGGGTTATCTCCCTATGTTGTTGAGAATTCTCTCATTACCCATCCCCAAAATCAAGGAAGTCACCTGTGTAGTGTGGTTCATATAGGCCAATTTCACTTTTAAATGCAGATGGAAATTATGGATTATTGTTAAAGCATTAGCATGAGACTAAGGATGGTTCTACCTCAACGATACATATGACCAAATGGCTTTGTTAAAAATAGCCAGGGTGTTCTAATGAAGGAGGGTACTTACATGTGCACTGCAGGGCTGGATCCTTTGATACGGCCATTTCTGTCACTCGATGCTGAAATGGCATCTCGAGCAGATTGGAGTGGCCGTACTTCATGGAGGTGCTTGCATGATTTGGATTTGTGACTATTGGTGTCGCTGCGACAGTGTTATCGCTGCTTTCCTGCTTTTGCCTTGCTGTTTTGTGATCATAGCTCTGTGTGCTTTGTTGTTCTTTAGAAATCTCTATTTAGTATCCACTCTCTGTTGTTGTTAAAGTGATTAAATATAACATTATTCCACCGACAGATCTATAGTACTATCATCTAATCTGAATTAAATTTGATGGGGGGGTGAGAAGAAGTGAAAGTCTTTCTGTTGTCCCCTTATCCCCAATCGCGAGTCAGCGCACCTGCATCGCGTTCGTCATTTCGTTTAGTTTTTCATTCGCATTTTCCCGCTATCGTGGCTATCGCATTTTTCTTTTTTTAATTATTTTTCATCCTCGTCATGCTGCTCTTGCTACTTTCCCGCTCCGGTTTTTCACAGTTTCTGAAACAACTGTGGTAGAATTTTTTCATCAAAGCAAGGTGAGTAAGGATTCTCCTGCTTTTGTTATGTGCACCACTTCCACATGTATATTTAATATTCTCTCGGTCGTCACGAGGGATTCGCATGTGAAAATGCAGGTAACATAGTTAGGCTACAGTGAAAATTTTAGAATTAGACACGAACTCCAAACTTTAATTGAGGCAGTAAGAAAGGTTAGGGCTCTGTTGGCTTTGATTCGCTAGCTCAGGGAGATCCTCTGTACATTGTTCGGTGCCAGTAACAGCGCCTCCGCACGGGCAACGGATGACTGTGAGGGCTGCATAGTCACGGGTCAAACCAACCGGCTCGTTCTGTTTCTGATCAAAAATTAAACCGGTTTCTCCCCCACTCATGCCCGCCCCACTGAGAACCTGAGAAAGTGCTTCTAGTT
The DNA here is from genome assembly GCF_018340385.1 of Cyprinus carpio. NCBI lineage: Eukaryota > Metazoa > Chordata > Actinopteri > Cypriniformes > Cyprinidae > Cyprinus > Cyprinus carpio. Next base: position 10,022,150 of record NC_056596.1, on the reverse strand, counting down.
TTGTGATTCTATTGTCGGAACATGACAATAAGACACCATCCACCAAGTCCATTTTTACCAGGAGCCAGATGGCTCCTGTCTTGGCAAATTTAAAGTGCTGGCTAATCTAAACGTAAATACAGTAAGATTGTTATCACCGCCGGCGCAAGATTTTTCGACTTTTTGCCAGTCTGAGATCCTAAACATATCATTAAAGAGGTTCTTTGAAGCTTGCAAGATGCTGTCAGACACGTATAGCTCTGGTCCGCCTCCCGCTTACCGTGGTGAGTGCGATGCCCACGCGATTGTAAGCACTCAGTGGCTGGATTTCTAAGTGGTGTGCCCCGCAGAATAAACAACAGGTACCGTTTCATAGACCATTGGACCAGCTTTTGGGGTAGACCTGACCTGTGTGCCAAAGAGTGGTCTTCATTCCCTCCTGGGTGGTGCTGCGCTTCTCTCTAGAAATATGGCACATAGTCTTCGAGTTTGTACTGACTAACTGGTGCCCAGGTCAGAATGAACAGACTGCTAAAAACTGGACCAACTGCAGATGCCTCACGTCAAAGAAATCATTATAATTTTCACACACTAGAACTCTTTCATCTAGATATCACACTATAGAGACTGGGTCTGTTCCACAAATTAGAAAATACAAAAAACGTCTAAACGTCAAAAATTTAAGAGTAAGTGCTGGCTGCAGATAAAGTTTTAATTGATGGTGATTTTAATATCCATGTTGATAAACTAAAGAGCATTAGTAAGCATTTATAGACATTCTGAACTCTATTAAGTTAGACACACCGTCTCAGACCTACTCCATTGTCAGCAATCATACTCATATTTAAGTACGGTCACCTGGAATGGAGTTTGATGGTGTTGAAATTATGCAGCCAAGCGATGATATCTCAGATCATTATTTAGGTATTTCATATTGCTTGGCAGGAAAGTAACCTATCCTACAGAAAAGCATTAAACTGTTTCGATCTGATTACTTTTTAATCTCTTTTAGAAGAAAACACACAGTAACCCCAGTATTTATTAATACAGTGGCTACATTAACAAAAATAAAGCAGCAACAAGGTTGAGATTTCCACATCAGTCTCTACTTATGAGAGAAGAATTGGTAGAAACTTGTGTAAATCATCTAAATCAACAACATGTTATGTTAGAACCCTATTCCATCGTAAGCTCCTAAAAAGAGGTGCAAGCCCAGAAGTCATAGATCCCTTCTCTCTTGACTATTATTAACAGCTCATTGTCATTAGGATATGTCCCCAAAACCTTCAGAACTGGCTGTTATTAAGCCTCTCAAACAAAAAAAACACAACTTGACCCCAAAGAACTAGTTAATTTATAGACCCATCTTGAATCCTCCCTTTTCTTGTCCACAAGATACTAGAAAGGTAGTACGCCTGGCCACCAAATTCCTTCTTAGAGAAAAAATGGTATCTGTTGGGATTTGTAGTCAGGATTTCTAGACCGTATCATAGTACTGAGACTGGGCCTTTCTATTTCCTTATGTGTTCAGTCTTTTTCAGCATAGAGTTATTAAATTTAGGTTAAAACTCATAAATCTGACCTCCATTTAAATGATCTAATCTGACTTCATTTTTAGTATCTAATCTGACTTCATTTTAGTATGAAACCTCAAATTTGGGTTTGAAAGGCAAATTAGTTGTTTGTTCTGTCTGTAAGTATTATTATTCTCACATTTGATTATTCTATTTATTCTTTAGATATTGTTGTACTAGTTCATTCGGGGTGTCCATATGGCTAACAAGGATGACAACATAATCTACTAGGAGTCAATAATTAAACAGAGTAAAACATCAATAAAATCAAATGTAACAATTTATTATCAGTCAAGGAAAATATGTATTCTGCAATTACATCCCATGGTCAAACACGAATCGAAATCCTATCAATAATGACCCATTAAATTCTCAAAGATGAATCTAAAAGTAAAATATGCATACCTGACCTTAGAAAATATGTAGTATGAAATTTCTGGCTACAGAATCGCCCTGATCCTTTTGCTGCAATCCTTTAAATGCAAACCAAGATTAAAGCTTAATCCCCCAAATGGAGGCATTAACAAACAATTGGAATTTGTATTAACCCAGGTCCCAGACCGGGGTAGTTTACACCTCAAAGGGAACAGAAGGTAATTTACATGGAGGAACCTTGGAAAAGGCACTCCCATTACAGTAAGGAAAATATCTCTTAACTCTTAGTCTACTTTTGTAAGATTGAGACCATTGTACCAGTTGCACTGAGACATTTCAAATGATACCAGACCCGGCTGTTATGGTTCACGCTTGCATTTGACATTTGTCATGTAATCATTTGAGCAGAATTCTGAGTCAGAAGAATGAATGGGTGGAAGTGGATTATCTCACGTGGTAAACAAATGGGCCGAAGGGAAGGAGGTCCCTGCAACTTCCACTCTTTGGGTGTCTCAAGATGCCCCCTGTATGTTTGGATTGTCGGTTTCTCGTGAGATCGAAGAGGTATCTGAGTTTCTTTTATGACCTTTACCAACCATTTTTCTAGCATTTTGGAAAACTACTGCATTTTTCCTCTCAAAAATATATCTAAATTCATCGAGCACCATGCTCGCAATGTCAAATCAGAAAGTTAATCAACTTCTGGTGGCAGATCCTTTTTCCGATTTAGCGCCTAAACTCTGGTATTACCTACCTTAAACATTGTCGAAGGCAGACACACTCTTGCAGTTTAAATCTAGATTTAAGACCTGCAGCACACCCTCGTGCAACCCCCACTATGCCCTATGTACATATGTTAGTGTTATCTGTGATGCGGCCATGGGTCGAGAGTAACGCCAATTTCAATTCTCTGTATGTAGACTAGTCTTATAAATGTGGAAGAATTGACAATAAAGCAGACTTGACATTACTTGACTTGACTTACTCTTGGAGCCACTGAATATAGCAATAAGATCTCACCCTTACCAGTCGTCGGTGTAGTATACAGAAGAAGCCTAGAACATCGTATTGCTCTATATGCTGATAATACCATCATATTTCTATACAAGCTTGAGAAAATTGTTATGCCCCTCGCACTGCATTGAAAGTTGCTGTAGTGTAGGGATGGACGCCACGAGCGTTGAGTTGGGTGCAGCTAGGTTTATGGCGCCGTCCAAATTCAAAATATTGGAGAGGGTTTTTTCACCCAGTCCCTCCTCCTTGACTTGACACACATGCAGGTTGCCAGATTGACGCTCTGACCCCTTTCGTTTGACAGCTTCCATGACTGAAATGAAATACGTTGTGTTTCCCGCCAACTGGCAACCCGGGGTGCCGTAATACAATTGGGTAAACTGGCAGTGGGCGGGTTTCACAAACCAAAACAAAGTCTGACATTCCGGCCCAGAACGCCATCTATTTTCGAAAGGAGAAATAATTGACTGTAAGCATGTGTATTTTTTTTCCGATAAACAAAGGTAGCATGGGGCGGGCGGGCGTGCCACAGGGAGCTGCTGAAAAGCAGTTTAACTACCGCCATCACTTGAATCCGTCCTCCTGCACTTCATAACTGTCTGGTTCAGCTAAGCTCAGCCAAATCTGACCTCAGAAGACGACAGTGGGTAGTCCGGACTGCTGAGCGAATCATTGGTGAGTTCAGATCCTAATTGCTATTCAGAAACTGTTACTCATCCAGAGTGAGCAAAAACGGCTGGGGAAAATCACTCTGGACCCCTGCACATAGTCCAACCATACTCCACTGCTTGAACTGTTTGCCATGTTGGTGCAGACTAATGACAGAGATGTGCTGAGCACCAGGCCCAATGAGTGAACCAGATACGAGGAACAGTTTCTCTGGGTCCCCAGGGCAGTACCCAACAACTTTATGAACACTTTGAACAACATAACTTTGGGAACACACACACAGTGCAATGGGTGTGGTGATACAGCACATACACTGTATTTATTCTAACACACATATCTTACGTGTGTACACTTCAAATTTTAGCACATAATATACCTGTAACATACAAAAACAAATATCTATTGGATATACCTGCACATGCCATTGTTAATTTGTATATTGTTATTCCTTCCTTGTTCTACACTTTATTTATTTTTCTTTATTTTTTTATTACTATGTTTTGGTTCTGATCGCCTGCCGGATAGCAGCTTCTGTCACGAAAACAAATTCCTCGTATGTGTAAACATACTTGCAAGTAAAGCGAATTTCTTATTCGATTCTGAATAGTTAACTTAGCGGTTTCTTTAAATATCGGCCAAACATATTATGTTATTTTTATGCTTTAGTAGAGTCAAAAACTTACGTACAGCACCTTTAAAGCTTATTGGCATGTTTGGCATTTTTTCTGGATATTAAGTAAATAAAGATAAGAACAAGAGAGATTAAATCCAAAGGTGATTCACCCATTTGTAAATGCTCCAAATGGTTTTATTTATCTATGAATTAAAATAACCCCTAAAATAACCTGCCTTAGTTCAGCTAATTATGGACCTTTTTGAAACTCTAAATCAGTCTTGACCATCGAGGAGCACACTAAGTGGGATTCGACATACTGTTCTCTTTCTTAATGGGAAGAATAAACGTGGTTAAGATGAACATATTATCAAAATTTCTATATATTTTTCAATCAATACCCCTTCCCCCCTCCTTCTACATTTTTTCCAAGAATAAGAAAGCTTGTCTGTAATTTTATTTGGAGTAACAGGAAGCCAAGACTGAGGCTCTCTTTACTATACCTGCCCTATGAAAGGGGAGGGCTACAACTACCCAATTTACTATGGTACTACTGGGCTGCTTAATTTAGGGCTGCAGCGTTCTGGTTCTCTAGTGAAGCTGATTTGCCAGATTGTTACAGATTGAAAAGTTAGCTGCAAAAGGCTTGACAGCTTTTTGTATTCAGCATATAATGATCTAAAAAAAAAAAATCCATTTGTTAAAAACACTATTGTAACCTGGTATGAAGCTCATAAATATCTTGGAGACCTCCCATTTGCTTTCCTGGTTTTCTCCTATTTGGGGTAATAATTATTTAAGCCCAGTCAAAAATAATGTGGGTTTTGAAATTTGGATGGATAAAAGCATGGTTAGAGTGATGATTTATACAAAGATAATATGTTAATGTCATTTGAAAATCTTGTAACAAAGTTTAACATATCCCAGAAACACTTTTTAAAGTATCCTCAACTAATTTTTTCACATTTAAAGAATTCTGTGCAACTCCCCCCAATGTCAGTATTGGAAACGCTCACATCGCAAGAATGCTACAGCAAAGCATGGATACAAGGTACATTTTTTTCATTGTGTGTGGGAATGTGAGGAGGTGCAGTTTTGGGGTGGGGTAATTCATGGGGTAATTTCTCAATTTACTTTGTCTCCAATTCATTTATGTCCTGTATTGTGTATTGAGTACTTATACAATTGTGCCTTTTTGAGACACTATGAATATGAACTAAAATATAACTAAATTAGAGTTATAAACTAATTTTTTTTTATTTAATTAACTTGTAGTACACTGTAGAACTCATCTCATACACTTTTAAATATACTCATTAATTAATACTTAATTATTTAAAATATAAGAATATATAATAAATATATACAAAATGTATTTATAATGTATTGCACACATATTTTTATAAATTAAATAATTCATTTCAAATGTACTGTAACTATGTTAATATTCTCTTTATATGATATAATTAACTACATGTTAATGGTGTCTTTTTAAATAGTAAAATCAAGTACACTATCTGTCATTATCATACAAGATGCTTTACAAACTACTTAACATCCTCCAAGCCTGCCAGTTTTGTTAGTAAAATTTCTGTAATACAAAGCACATAATTTAGAAAATATATTGTTGTCATACCTATTCTAAATATTAACTGACAGACTGTGCGGTGTTAAGTGATTTATTTTTGATTCCTGTCAAATGTTAAATGATCTTTCAAATATCTGTTTTTTAATGAAGGGGCGCAGCAGTTTCCAGCAAGTTCAGGACTGCCCCGGAGATGTTGCAGCACTGGGAGGCTTGCATTCTCCGAGCAGTTTATTAGTGGAGCCAATTTGGTTGTTCCTTGCATGGTCATGTGTTTCAGGGCGCTGAGCTGACTATTTGAGATACACCAGAGACTAGTCTCAGGAGGCTACAGAATCACTATATGTGACTTTTACATAGTCAAGTCTCTGTATACCTATATATATTATCAAATAAACTAATTTGACAATTTTCATTTGCACTGATATAGCAAGATGTTTTCTTCTTCCTGTGTAAATTCATTTAAATTCTTCATATTTTCAAGATGTGTATTTTCAGAAGAATAGAATAAATCGCACAGACTCGCAAGAACTGAATCACATTTTATCAGTGTTTCAAGGCATGAGATCTCTTTTCTACTCATGGCACACTTTCATGTGTACGCGCTCCATAAACTCAGCATCAAAATATCAGAAAGCAGGAAGATGTGATGGCTTCAGATGATTAAGTTCTTACTTTAATGAGGAATTGTTTGGCTCCCTTAGGGTCTTGTGGTGGTCCAGCCTCGCACTCCTTTAGCTTGCATTCCATCAGATCCCACAACTTCTTTTTTACCTGTTCGTTGAGCTGTGGCAGTGATTTCTGACAAACACAAACACACACACAAAATTTGGTCCACAACACTTTTTCTATTTTTCACGCAATGCATATTAAATGTGCATGTTGAATACACTCAATAGATGTAGTAAATAAAAAATTATATTTAAGAGAACATTAAATAAAAGGGAGTTTTGAAGCTGACATGTCATCCTACCCAGCTTTTTACTTTTACTCCTATTCTAGTTGCACAAGTTCACAAAGCTCTATCAAATTTAGATTGTAAAAAAATCAATGGGGCCTTATAATATAAAACCTTTTTTTTTAATGGCATCAGATTATATAGCGTAATCTATCACTGCTATTTTTAATTTAAGTTTAGCTTCAAATGTAATCCCACATGCATGGAAATCAGCTGTGGTTCTCCCTTTGTTAAATGGGGGTGAATTAGATAATTACATTATATAATGTGAATTAGATAATTACAGACCTATCTCAGGGCTATCAGTGATGGCAAAAGTTTTTGAATCTTTTGTAAATGACCAAGTAAAATGTTTTTTAACAGAAAATAATATTTTAAATGAATTTCAATCAGGTTTCCGGTCAGGTCAGTACTGTAACAGCAGCTATGCAGCTCTGCAGCACTGTGCAGCTCTATGTGTTGATCTTTCTAAAGCATTTAATTCTGTAGATCACAAAATCTTATTGCAGAGACTCAGTTGCTTAGGTTCAATAATTATCTGACAGAAAGAATGCAGTCACAGTTGAAAATGTCACTTCTACAGAATTAAAAATAAAGAAAGATGTCCCACAGGGATCTATTTTAGCACCAGTTTTATTTTCAATTCATATAAATGACCTAGATAAAGAGATAACCCCAGCTAAAATACATTTGTATGACCCAATTATCTACACAGTTGCACAGTTCATGAATCAAGCCATAGATCTGTTACAAGACAGTTTTCGGTCATATAAATTAGTTTTAAATACTAAAATAACTAAATATATGGTCTTTAGCTACTGTCTCACTAAAATAACCGTTCCACCTATTTTAACCTTGGAAGAGGGCTGTATATAAAGGGTAAATTGCTATAAATACTTGGGCATATGGCTTGATGAAAGGCTGGGTTTTAATATACATATTGAAAATCTTTTTAAAAAGATCAGACCTAAATTGGGTTTTCTCTTTGTACAAAGGAATTATCCAAAGTCTTTGTACTTTGTACAAATTGGCTGGTTGGTCCTCCCCGTACCAAAGGTGAAAAATGCATATTCTGCTGTTTATTGGCAAGACATTATTAGGCAAATTTCCAACTTATATTTGTAATGTCTTATCGTATTATACTTGTAATTATAGGACTAGAATTTCTTCTAAATTACACTTAATTGTTCCTAGAGCATATTCTGAGTTTGGCAAAGCTGCCTTTTCCTCCTATGGTCCTATAGATTATGGAATGAAATACAGAGTGTTATGATGTTAGAAGCACTTTCATCTTTAAATATTTTTATAAATCTTTTGGAGTCCTACCTAAAGGAAACGTGAATGTTTTACGTCCTTTTTTCATATGATGTTGAATAAGAGTTTATTCTTTAATATACTTTTGGTTTAATGCATTTGTAATCTGTTTAGGTAAAACTTTCTGTGCAGCCATTTTGTCCAGGACTCCCTGGTAGAAGAGATTAATATATCTTCTATATGGGATATATCTTCTCTTTATGGGATAATATAATATGAATAGGCCTTTAGATTAAGACATTTAGAAACTTACTTTGATGTGAGAGACCAGATGCTGAGACAGTTTGACAGCAAGACTTTTAATAGTTGCTTTGTCCTCTTCCAAGAGACATCTGTAGATAACCAGATATTTTATAAAACCAAAACTGTGCTTTGGCCATAGTGAACATTACTAAAAAACCTAATAAAAGTCATTTTTAAGGATGCCATTTGTGTAGGCACAAAGTTCTAATGGCCAGAATGAGGTGCATATTTTTGTAACTTCAGTTTATTACTGTGATAGAAAAGTGTTGGAATAGGAAAACAAAGCAAACCTGACAAACATGACACAAATTTTAGGAAGCACAAAGTTATATTAAATTATTTTGATGTTATAACCTGAAATGTTTGTGGGTTCGGAAGAAATCTCTCTCCATTTCTGCTGCCTTCTCCAGAAGAATTTCATCATCAATTTGCTGTTGTCCTCTACACTTCACCATGATGTAACCTTTGCGGAGAGGAATAACTTTGTTGTGGACAATGTCCAGAATTTTGGTTTCTGTTCCTCTATCTATGAGGTCTGGCTTGGTCAAAATGGCTGTGAGAATGAAAAAGTTATTTTGTAAAATGGAAATTTGCTGACACAGGTGCTCATAGACATATTAAGTGTTGTGGATTATGTGCTACATTACCAATAGTTCTTTTGCCATCAGGATCTACTTCTTGAGCCAATTTTAATGCTTCTGTTGTTACAATGTCAGTGTTGCATGGGCACACTACCATGTTTATAGTCTCTTGCTTCTCAATATATTTCATTATGAGACCTTTTATCTACAAAATATGTAAATTTTAAAACAGGTTAAGTATGGAACTGAAGGTGTCATGCAAAATCAGATTATACAACCTGCCTGGTTTCCAATATCTTGTGGTTGTCCATTTATTGGGACTCGGGCAATTCCAGGTAGATCAATCAGAGTGAGGTCACACACATCTGGTGACATGACCTCTAATGTGATGAGGTCATCACGTATTCCTACCCCTCTTCCTGCCAGTTCATTCTGGACTGTAAAACACACACACACACACACACACACACCACATAATTAACTGTGTTCCTCAACTTAAAGGTAAAGGTCAAGTTTATACATACTGTAGATGCTCAGCTGAGCAGTAAGCAATTTAAACATGTTTATTATGATAGTTTAAGCATCACTTAACTTCATTAACACATCAACTCCACAACCGGATATTAGGTGAAAATATCTTATTTTATAAAAAGAAAAACACTGAATACATTTGAGAATTCTTCTGTATAACAATGTGTATGGGATCAGAATCCCGCCAAATGTATTGCAGTCATAGATCGAAAAATAATAAGCATAAATAAAACATTTAAAAACACATGTAAAATAATAACGCACAAAACTGAAAAACAAATGCAATTTTTTTTTAAATAACAAACAACGCGGTCATGGATCGAAAAATAATAAGCGTGAATCAAAAATGTAAACACATTTAAAATTATATTGCACAAAACTGAAACATGAATTAAAAATTTTCCAAATCGCAAACAAAATCAGGTTTCCTGCTCATATGTTATTTTTTTGTGTGCTTGTGGTCTTTTCCCCTTTGCTCTTGTTTCCACGTTCTGCGCTTGCGTTTCTAAATGTTGCAGTTAGAGTTTCATGTAAATCAGGGCGGGCTTCAGCGTCACCATTGGGCCACAAGTTCTAGATTGACAGCTGCTCCTCTAGCCAATCATTCCAAGGGGGAGTTGACGTCACTCCCAATGCGACTCGTGGCTGCTGTGGCAGGTGTGTGAAGCTGGATAACCAGCGTCAGCAGGCAAATCCCATGGACGATCTCAGGTAATTAGCCATAAATATTTTGTGTTAATGGGTGACAGAAACATTCCCTTTGTGTGTTATGATATTTTCTGCAAGCTCTGTGTAGTCCGATATGTAGCCCGCTAACACGTGTCTTGTTAGTTTGGTTTAGTGAGCAATACTTTATATTTTAGGCAGTAGGGCTGCACTATAAATCGCACGCGATATTTGATGCGCAGCTTGTCAGTAAAGCCGGTTCTGTAATCAGCGGTAAATCTCCATCACCTGCGCACTTTCATGGAGCAGCATTTACTACACAGAGCCGTTATGCTGCTCCATGTGAAAGCGCGCAGGTGATGGAGAATTACCGCTGATTACAGAACCGGAATGAAAATACAGTATTTTATGTGTTATATTTGTGGTTGTAGCTAGAAGGGATACAGCTACAGGAAACCAACATTAAATATTTTTTTCTACCAATTAGATTGTGTTTTTATTAAAGTTAACACCTACCCCAACCCCAAACCTACCCTTAGTAATGCAGATACATTAAAAAATCATTGTTTAGCACGAGAAAAAAGGACGCGATATTGATGTGCGTAAACCCTGGTAGAGGAAATGTCAGGACACCGCCTTTACTGACAAGACGCGCATTAAATATCGCGTGCAATTTATCGTGCAGCCCTACAGTGCCTAAAATATAAAGTATTGCTTACTAAACCAAACTAACAAGACACCTGTTAACGAGCTAGATATCGCCTAGTCGGACTACACAGAGCTTGCAGAAAATATCATAACACACAAAGTGAATGTTTCTGTCACCCATTAACAAAATATTTATGGCTAATTACCTGAGATCGTCCGGGATTTGCCTTCTGACACTGGTTATCCATTCTCACACTAGATCTTCCACACTGTTAATCACGGGATTGGGACGGCACAGGAAAAGATGTCAGCGGGAGAGGGCGGGACCGGGAATCGTAATAACACTTTGATCCCCAACTTTGTACACAAATATAGCCTACCTTTAAAATAAACTATAAAACTGTAGGCTTATATTTTAACTTTGAACTCAATTCTACTTCCCCTGTGTCTTTATGTTCTCCTCCTGTCTGCGCTTTGGTGTGGCTGGTTCAGTGAATGACCTGCGCGTGAAGGACAGATTGTTTAATGGCAGGTCTATGTGGTAATACAGTAGCCTACATCGGGCAGGAGATCCAAAAGCCCAGCTATCATTCATAGACCTCAAATATAGCTTTTCATCTAAAAGATGTATGTAGTCACAACTTTACATGGCCGCTCAATCTAATGTTAACCCACAGAAATGTGCGCTATTGAAGTGTGTGCGCAAACTGAACAGCAGCGCACACACAGCAGGACAGATAGAGGCACCGGTGCACTCACTGGCTCTTAAAATACTCCGTAATCTTTGGTCATACAGATAAAATTAATAAATCTTTCGAATCGTATACGTTCATTTGTGTGCACTCAGAATAACAACGAAACGTGCTTCTGTAAAATAATTAAAGCAGACGATGCGGTTTCTGTCGTCTCGGTCATGTGAACTTGAGCGAGAAACTTTCGAAACTCTGTGTATGAAAAATAAATCTATAGACAGAGAAATGTCTACGCTCAAATGAAAAATAAAATAAAATAGAAAACGTGTGTGTTAGCATGGATGTTTTACATTAAATTTAATGTGTGTGCAATGTGCATTAAGATGGCTTTCAGTTCAATAAAATAACAAAAAAACTACATTTTGAATTTTTATTTAACTAAAGTGGGCATGCTGTGATCTGTACTGTATTTTATTTTTATTTATTTTTTTGTGACAGATTCCGGCCAAAAAGAAATACAACATAGTGGGAGGGAACGTGAGTCATTCTTCCGGGATTGAAACGGGAAGGGATTTTCCCCCAGTTTTTTTTTGTGTGATTGGGACGGGATGGGATCTTTTTTTGCTGGGGAGTGGGACGGTAAAGATTTGAAAATCCACTCCCGTGTCGACCCTCTACTTCACACACCTGCCACAGCAGCCACATCAGTCCAAGGGGAGTGACGTCAACTCCCCGATGCGACTCGTGGCTGCTGTGGCAGGTGTTGGAAGTAGAGGGTCCCGAACTGCCACAAAAAAAAAAAAAATCCCAGATCCCGTCCCAATCACACAAAATTCAAATGTGGGGGAAAATGAATTTCACTGAACGAAAGCCGAAAGATTTATTAATTTTTATCTGTATGAACACAAAGATTACGGAGTATTTTAGAGCCAGTGAGAGCACATTTCACGGTGCCCCTATTTTGTCCCACAGAGTGAGCGCGCTGCTGTTCATGTTTGCGCACACATCTTTGCAATTAGCGCAGCATTTCTGTGGGTTAAACATTAAACGTATACGGATTCGAAGCGGCCACTTTAAAGTTGTGACTACATAACAGTCTTTTAGATGAAAAGCTCCTATTTCCTTCTGTGAGGTCTATGAATGATAGCTGGGCTATGGGATCAGAATCCCGCCAAATGTATTGCAGTCATAGATCGAAAAAATAATAAGCATAAATAAAACATTTAAAAACACATGTAAAAATAATAACGCACAAAACTGAAAAACAAATGCAATTTTTTTTTTAAATAACAAACAACGCGGTCATGGATCGAAAAATAATAAGCGTGAATCAAAAATGTAAACACATTTTAAAATTATATTGCACAAAACTGAAACATGAATTCAAAATTTTCCAAATCGCAAACAAAATCAGGTTTCCTGCTCATATGTTATTTTTTTGTGTGCTTGTGGTCTTTTTTTCCCCTTTGCTCTTGTTTCCACCCTCTAGCCACTTGCGTTTCTAAATGTTGCAGTTAGAGTTTCATGTAAATCAGGGCGGGCTTCAGCGTCACCATTGGGCCACAAGTTCTAGATTGACAGCTGCTCCTCTAGCCAATCAGTCCAAGGGGGAGTTTTGACGTCACTCCCGATGCGACTCGTGGCTGCTATGGCAGGTGTGTGAAGCTGCATAACCAGCGTCAGCAGGCAAATCCTGGACGATCTCAGGTAATTAGCCATAAATATTTTGTTAATGGGTGACAGAAACATTCCCTTTGTGTGTTATGATATTTTTTCTGCAAGCTCTGTGTAGTCCGATATGTAGCCCGCTAACACGTGTCTTGTTAGTTTGGTTTAGTGAGCAATACTTTATATTTTTAGGCAGTAGGGCTGCACTATAAATCGCACGCGATATTTGATGCGCAGCTTGTCAGTAAAGCCGGTTCTGTAATCAGCGGTAAATCTCCATCACCTGCGCACTTTCATGGAGCAGCATTTACTACACAGAGCCGTTATGCTGCTGCTCCATGTGAAAGCGCGCAGGTGATGGAGAATTACCGCTGATTACAGAACCGGAATGCAAATACAGTATTTTATGTGTTATATTTGTGGTTGTAGCTAGAAGGGATACAGCTACAGGAAACCAACATTAAATATTTTTTTTCTACAATTAGATTGTGTTTTTATTAAAGTTAACACCTACCCCAACCCCCAAACCTACCCTTACAGTAATGCAGATACATTAAAAATCATTGTTTAGCACGAGAAAAAGGACGCGACATTGATGTGCGTAAACCCTGGTAGGAAATGTCAGGACACCGCCTTTACTGACAAGACGCGCATTAAATATCGCGTGCAATTTATCGTGCAGCCCTACAGTGCCTAAAAATATAAAGTATTGCTTACTAAACCAAACTAACAAGACACCTGTTAACGAGCTAGATATCGGCCTAGTCGGACTACACAGAGCTTGCAGAAAATATCATAACACACAAAGTGAATGTTTCTGTCACCCATTAACAAAAATATTTATGGCTAATTACCTGAGATCGTCCGGGATTTGCCTTCTGACACTGGTTTATCCATTCTCACACTAGATCTTCACACTATTAATCACGGGATTGGGACGGCACAGGAAAAAAAATGTCAGCGTGAGCGGGCGGGACCGGGAATCGTAATAACACTTTGATCCCCAACTTTATACACACATATAGCCTACCTTTAAAATAAAACTATAAACTGTAGGCTTATATTTTAACTTTGAACTCAATTCTACTTCCCCTGTGTCTTTATGTTCTCCTCCTGTCTGCTTTGGGTGTGGCTGGTTCAGTGAATGACCTGCGCGTGAAGGACAGATTGTTAATGGCAGGTCTATGTGGTAATACAGTAGCCTACATCGGGCAGGACATCCAAAAGCCCAGCTATCATTCATAGACCTCAAATATAGCTTTTCATCTAAAAGATGTATGTAGTCACAACTTTACATGGCCGCTCAATCTAATGTTAACCCACAGAAATGTGCGCTATTGAAGTGTGTGAGCAAACTGAACAGCAGCGCGCTCACAGCAGGACAGATAGAGGCACCGGTGCACTCACTGGCTCTTAAAATACTCCGTAATCTTTGGTCATACAGATAAAATTAATAAATCTTTCGAATCGTATACGTTCATTTGTGTGCACTCAGAATAACAACGAAACGTGCTTCTGTAAAATCATTAAAGCAAACGATGAGGTTTCTGTCGTCTCGGTCATGTGAATTTGAGCAAGAAACTTCGAAACTCTGTGTATGAAAATAAATCTATAGACAGTGAAATGTCTACGCTCAAATGAAAAAATAAAATAAAATAGAAAACGTGTGTGGTTTAGCATGGATTGTTTTTACATTAAATTTAATGTGTGTGCAATGCACAATGTGCATTAAGATGGCTTTCAGTTCAATAAAATAACAAAAAAAACTACATTTTGAATTTTTATTTAACTAAAGTGGGCATGGGCATGCTGTGATTCTGTACTGCCACGCAGCCACATTTTTATTTTTTTTGTGACAGATTCCGGCCAAAAAGAAATCGACAACATAGTGGGAGGGAACGTGAGTCATTCTTCCTCCGATTGAAACGGGGGGGGAAATTCCCCCAGTTTTTTTTTGGAGATTGTGATTGGGACGGGATGGGATCTTATTTCTGCGGGCGAGTGGGACACAAAAAATTTAAAATCCACTCCCATGCTCACCCTCTTACTTTCAAAAACACACCTGTTTTTTCAGCAGCCACAATTCACTTGTCCAACAGGGGGATTTAATGTAAAACATCCATGCTAACACACTCCGATGCGACTCGTGGCTGCTGTGGCAGGTGTGGGAAGTAGAGGTCCCACTCCCGCAGAAAAAAAGATCCCATCCCGTCCCAATCACACAAAAAAACTGGGGGAAAATGAACGTATACGATTCGAAAGATTTATTAATTTTATCTGTATGACCAAAGATTACGGAGTATTTTAAGAGCCAGTGAGAGCACCGGTGCCCCTATCTGTCCTGCTGTGAGCGCGCTGCTGTTCAGTTTGCGCACACACTTCAATAGCGCACATTTCTGTGGGTTAACATTAGATTGAGCGGCCATGTAAAGTTGTAGACTACATACATCTTTTAGATGAAAAGCTATATTTGAGGTCTATGAATGACAGCTGGGCTTTTGGATGTCCTGCCCGATGTAGGCTACTGTATTACCACATAGACCTGCCATTAACAATCTGTCCTTCACGCGCAGGTCATTCACTGAACCAGCCACGCCAAAGCAGACAGGAGGAGAACATAAAGACACAGGGGAAGTAGAATTGAGTTCAAAGTTAAAATATAAGCCTACAGTTTATAGTTTATTTTAAAGGTAGGCTATATTTGTGTACAAAGTTGGGGATCAAAGTGTTATTACGATTCCCGGTCCCCGCCCTCTCCCGCTGACATCTTTTCCTGTGCCGTCCCAATCCCGTGATTAATAGTGTGAAGATCTAGTGTGAGAATGGATAACCAGTGTCAGAAGGCAAATCCCGGACGATCTCAGGTAATTAGCCATAAATATTTTGTTAATGGGTGACAGAAACATTCACTTTGTGTGTTATGATATTTTCTGCAAGCTCTGTCTAGTCCGACTAGGCCGATATCTAGCTCGTTAACAGGTGTCTTGTTAGTTTGGTTTAGTGAGCAATACTTTATATTTTAGGCACTGTAGGGCTGCACGATAAATTGCACGCGATATTTAATGCGCGTCTTGTCAGTAAAGGCGGTGTCCTGACATTTCCTACCAGGGTTTACGCACATCAATATCGCGTCCTTTTTCTCGTGCTAAACAATGATTTTTTAATGTATCTGCATTACTAAGGGTAGGTTTGGGGTTGGGGTAGTTGTTAACTTTAATAAAAACACAATCTAAT
This sequence comes from Cyprinus carpio, assembly GCF_018340385.1. NCBI lineage: Eukaryota > Metazoa > Chordata > Actinopteri > Cypriniformes > Cyprinidae > Cyprinus > Cyprinus carpio. The sequence continues at coordinate 10,005,806 of NC_056596.1, read as the reverse complement.
TGGTAGAAAAAAATATTTAATGTTGGTTTCCTGTAGCTGTATCCCTTCTAGCTACAACCACAAATATAACACATAAAATACTGTATTTGCATTCCGGTTCTGTAATCAGCGGTAATTCTCCATCACCTGCGCGCTTTCACATGGAGCAGCATAACGGCTCTGTGTAGTAAATGCTGCTCCATGAAAGTGCGCAGGTGATGGAGATTTACCGCTGATTACAGAACCGGCTTTACTGACAAGCTGCGCATCAAATATCGCGTGCGATTTATAGTGCAGCCCTACTGCCTAAAATATAAAGTATTGCTCACTAAACCAAACTAACAAGACACGTGTTAGCGGGCTACATATCGGACTACACAGAGCTTGCAGAAAATATCATAACACACAAACGGAATGTTTCTGTCACCCATTAACAAAATATTTATGGCTAATTACCTGAGATCGTCCAGGATTTGCCTGCTGACACTGGTTATCCAGCTTCACACACCTGCCATAGCAGCCACGAGTCGCATCGGAGTGACGTCAACTCCCCCTTGGACTGATTGGCTAGAGGAGCAGCTGTCAATCTAGAACTTGTGGCCCAATGGTGACGCTGAAGCCCGCCCTGATTTACATGAAACTCTAACTGCAACATTTAGAAACGCAAGCGCAGAACGTGGAAACAAGAGCAAAAGGGGAAAAGACCACAAGCACACAAAAAAATAACATATGAGCAGGAAACCTGATTTTGTTTGCGATTTGGAAAATTTTGAATTCATGTTTCAGTTTTGTGCAATATAATTTTAAATGTGTTTTACATTTTTGATTCACGCTTATTATTTTTTCGAGCCATGACCGCGTTGTTTGTTATTTTAAAAAAAAATTGCATTTGTTTTTCAGTTTTGTGCATTATTATTTTACATGTGTTTTTAAATGTTTTATTTATGCTTATTATTTTTCGATCTATGACTGCAATACATTTGGCGGGATTCTGATCCCATACAATGTGTCTTAATGTGGTGAAGAAAATTTGCAAAAAAGGCATTGTATGACTTTTTTAGGTTGAAAACCTGCAAATAAATGGCAAGTTCTGTCATAAAACACTAGATGGTGCAGGCTGATGGGTCCATAACACAAAGTGATTAAATTCAAAGCGTTAAATACTTGGCACAAGCAGACTGGTTCATGTTGCATCTGCAGCCAATGAGCTTCGACTTGCGCATTTTGCAGCACGCTTTCAGAGTTTTTCTGAAACCCTCCAGCACGCTTTCAGAGTTTTTCTGAAACCCTCCACCTTCCCCAGCTCCACCTAGATCTGCAACAGGTTATAATATATGCTATTCGTGCAGCAGCTGTTACGAGGCGACAGACGAGTAGATCCATGTGCAAGGCTTTATTTACAAAGGAATGGTCAAAAAAAAGGCAAGGATCAGATAACACAGGTATATCACAGGCAAGACAAAGAATATTCCTAGGGCTATCGTGGGTCTTCAATCGGCGAACAGTATCAAGAGGGCTTGACAAAACGGGTAATCCAATAACATGAGCAATAGTCCAGACGAGGTGCAAATACAGTCTGAAACAGCAAGACAAAAGGTTATTCCAAGAAGCACAGGCAGAAGGTCAGGAAACAGACTAAGACTAGAACTAGAACTAGAACTAGAACTGGGAACGACTCCGTAATGTGGCTCTCGCTGCTAGAATAATATGTGCTAAATAATACTCGACGACTTGAGCAGGATCTGAGTGTGTGTTATATAGTGGGTGTAATCGCTTCCAGGTGAGCAGGAAATTGGTGACAGCTGTGTGCAATCAGTGCAATGGATGATGGGAAATGTAGTCCAGGATATAGTGTAACAGTTTGTGTAGTGTGAGAGTCCATGTAGTGAGCGGGTGACCTCTGGTGGTGAGTGAACGGAATGTTATTAATGACTCACCCTCATGTCGTTCTCTTAAAGGGTTAGTTCACCCAAATATTAAAATTATGTTATTAATGACTCACCCTCATGTCGTTCCAAACCCGTAAGACCTTCGTTAATCTTCGGAACACAGTTTAAGATATTTTAGATTTAGTCCGAGAGCTTTCTGTCCCTCCATTGAAAATGTATGTACGGTATACTGTCCACGTCCAGAAAGGTAATAAAAACATCATCAAAGTAGTCCATGTGACATCAGAGGGTCCGTTAGAATTTACTGAAGCATCGAAAATACATTTTGGTCAAAAAATAGCAAAAACTATGACTTTATTCAGCATTGTCTTCTCTCCCGGGTCTGTTGTGAGCACGTTCACAACACTGCAGTTTAGTGATATCCGGTTCGCGAACGAATCACTCGATGTAACCGGATCTTCTTGAACCAGTTCACCAAATCGAACTGAATCGTTTGAAACGGTTCGCGTCTACAATAAGCATTAATCCACAAATGACTTAAGCTGTTACTTTTTTTAACATGGGTGAAACTCCCTCTGAGTTCAAATAAACCAATATCCCGGAGTAATTCATTTACTCAAACAGTACACTGACTGAACTGCTGTAAAAGAGAGAACTGAAGATGAATATAGAGCCGAGCCAGATAACGAACGAAAGATTGACTCGTTCTCGAGTCAAGAACCGGTTGCATCGGTTTTCGGATCACCGGTAGTGATGGGAAGTTCTGTTCTTTTCCGCGAACCGGTTCTTTAGGACAGTTCGATTCAATAAACCGGTTTGAAGAAAACGGTTTCACCAGTTCTTTATTACTCGATGTAATGACTTCATTGGCGATGATTGCCCTTGATTCAAGCCTTCGGTTTACCCGCGCTCATAACATTAGCACAGAATCAGTTCAGAATCAATCATCAAAAGAACCAGCTCGGTTCAGACGCGCTGTGTGTCAGTCTGCTTCACGCTGAATCACGCATGCGCAGTACCATCAGCTCCTCGGTTCTCGAACCGGACACGTCCGACAGAAACGGTTCTTGACTCGAGAACGAGTCAATGTTTCGTTCGTCATCTGGCTCGGCTCGGTGTTCATCTTCAGTTCTCTCTTCACAGCAGTTCAGTCAGTGTACTGTTTGAGTAAACCGTACATACATTCTCAATGGAGGGACAGAAAGCTCTCGGACTAAATCTAAAATATCTTAAACTGTGTTCCGAAGATGAACGGAGGTCTTACGGGTTTGGAACGACATGAGGGTGAGTCATTAATGATATAATTTTAATATTTGGGTGAACTAACCCCTTTAAAGTGGACATCGCATGCTCATTTTCCACAATTTGGTATTCTTTAGGGTCTTCATGAAATGTCTGCAACATACTTTGGTTAAAATTTTTCAATGGTCGTGTAAAACAACACTGTTTTTACCTTGCCAAAAACATCTCTGTTCGCAGCAACCCATTTGGGTGCATGTCTCTTTAAATGATAATGAGCTGCTGCTCACCCCACCCCTCTCTTCCAATTTTGCAATTTGCATATAATCATAAAAAATATAAAGTGTGAGACTTACTTCTTCTGGAAGTGCGAGTCTCAGTTCTAGCAGAAGTACTAGAAGGGGAAGTCATGGCCTAATGAGAGAGTTTGACTCAAGGGGAAGTCTTGGCCTAATGGTTAGAGAGTTTGACTCCTAACCCTAAGGCTGTGGGTTTGAGTCTCAGGCCGGCAATACCACGACTGAGGTGCCCTTGAGCAAGGCACTGAACCCCCAACTGCTCCCCGGGAGCAGCAGCATAAATGGCTGCCCACTGCTCCGGGTGTGTGTGTGCGGCGTGCGTGCGTGTGTGTGTGTGTCTGTGTGTGTGTGTGTGTGTGTGTGTGTGTGTGTGTGTGTGTGTGTGTGTGTGTGTGTGTGTGTGTGAGTGCGCGTGTGTGCGTGTGTGTGCATGCGTGTTAGTGTGTGTGTGTGTGTGCGCGCACTTTGGATGGGTTAAATGCAGAGCACGAATTCTGAGTATGGGTCAGCATACTTGGCTGTATGTCCCTCTCTTGATCCAGCGGACCATGCTGTATTTTGTGAATTTAATGTGATTGGCTGTGTCAGCAGTGGTCTGGGCAGCACTGTTCTTTCGCCCTGTTGCTTTCATCATTATTTGTGTTTGGCTCGTTCTGATAATCTGGAACAACTGCTTCTTCCTATTGTTTCCACTACCAACATGTTTGGCTTGTCCTAATAATTCTGAACAATTGTTTCGTTCTACTGTTTTCATTATCAATGTGTTTGGTTTGTTCTAATCATTCCAAACAATTGTTTTTTTCCCGTCGCTTTCATTATCAAGGTGTTTGTTTTGTTTTGGTCATTCTGAACAACTGCTTTGTCTCATTTTCATCTAGATTTTTTTTTTTTGATTGTTTCGTAAATTTTGGACAAATTGTTTATTATTTTCATTTTTGTGTGTATTTTCTTTTTGCTAATTTTGTATTAGTGTGTTTGTATATGGAGTTATTTGTGCCGCATTCTGTTTGCATTGAAAATTGGTTTTGAATTATATATATATATATAATTATAATTATTAATATTATTATAGTTATTATATTTTTTATTTATTATTGTCAAACTTTTTTCTTTTTTTTTTATTATTGTGTCTTGTATCTGATTTGTGGGTGGGTGTCCTGGTACTGTGGTATTGGTAGTTTCCTGTCACCTGAGAGTGCTGTGTCTCACTGGTGTGGTGGGGTGTGAGTAGTCTCAGCCTTAGACGTGACGCCTACAGACCGTTGGCTGAACGTCTGGTGCATACGGCACATAAAAGTGGAAACACTTCAGAAGTTTCGAAGTCGTCATCGGATTGGTTGAATTAAACAGGATTTCTGGGAGATGTGTGTGTCCTGTTCTTTAACGTTCTGCCCGGTGTGCCTCACATATCCTGAAAAGTGAAGCTGCAGGCTCTTTGATCGCCCCCTGGTGGCTAGCTGCAGAACAGGTCATAAACCCCTCCCTCTCCATGTTAACAAATGGGACTTGAGTCAAAATAAAAAAAAAATAATAACAGTTTCAATACAATTTTCCAAAAGATCATTTTGGTCATTTGAAAAGCTACTCTGAAAAGCTAAAAAAAAACAGCTTTCAAGTAATCACTCTACATCAGTGTAGAAAGGTCCGAAAGCCATGTAGCAATTGGACCAATCAGACACACCATTTTTCATCTGATTTAACAAATCAGTTATTCATTAGATTAACAAATAGTCACAGACCCCTCACCCAGTAAACATACTGGGTGCCAGGATGTCTGTGAATGACACCAGGCCCCTGGTTTTCATGGCAACCAGGACAATTCAGCCAGATCAGATTAACTTTTACAGCCTAAAAGTATGTAGAGAGAATCTTCCTCCTACTCGGTTCTCTCTAAAACAGACACATAATGCCCATAAAAAATTAATCCACACGAAAACCTTTCTTCGAATGAACACACATATACTTCAGGTCACTGTGTATGTTGTTACTCTTCTGGTATATTGTCTTGTATCGTACTGTATACTGTTTTATGACTTCTTATGATAGCATGGTTATGATAGAACCACTTGTTCATGTATTCTTACCTATACGTAATCTTACCATGTTTAGTATCTATGAATTCATCTGATGATGATCTAACAGAGAGTGTATATTATATGTTGGTACATAGGCAATATATTAGTGTTCTAAGAATCAATTCATTTTGCATTAACACTCAATCGAGTTCCATATGCAAATGACCATGCTCACAGACAAAGGGCCGTAAAACTCTCCAGTATTTCCAACCTCCCGCTTGGAATTTCAGCATTTTTCATTGGACAAGCCCATCCTGAGAGGCGTCTTCTGCTAAATCATCTGATTGCTGAACATGTGGAGAGCCTGAGTTGATGCGGGCATGCCCAGTGGGCTCCAACACATAGCCTGTTCAGTCTGCAGTTCTGTTAGATTCTGAGAATATGGGGATCCTGAGCTAGTCTTCTAAGGACACCCCTAAGTTCCTGCCAGGCCTCTGCCTTGACTTTCCATTCACCAAAGAGCCTAGGATCTCAGCTGATGTCTGTCTTAGCTCTTTTTCACTTTCCACTGGGAAGAAACTCCCAATCACCATCGAGTCAGAACATCTTTGCAATTCATCACTCTTCAAATCCGGAAGAACGTGATCACAAGTCCAAAACCTTGAAACCATCAAGACTTTCATCAGAGACTGCATCAGGACACTCGTCAACAACCAAGGCAATGCAAGTATCATACATTTAACTAAATCAAACAGAGGTTTAGTATAAGCTATAGACCCCGTTATAAACAGCGCTGATGGTTTTACTCAGGTGGTTAACTGATTCTTTCCATAACTGCATTCTCTGGTTTCTCTAATGGCTTCATTCATCCACTTTAGCTTCCCTTTTGTATGCACGCATGATGTTTGTTTGTTTGTTAGACTAGTTTGTGTTCACACGTGAGCACATTAAATTATGATTTTATACAAGTTCAGTAAAGCAATAAGTGACTTACATTTTAGACATAATATTGCTTGTTTTTGCTCAATTTTGCTAATGACATTAGTTCCAAAGATCGCAGCACTGTTTGTGTTTTGCGTCCCCGAGCAATGGACGGTGTTTACTTATTGAATGAATCAGCTTTTTGAACGAATCAGTTGAATAAATGATTCAGTGATTCCCTCATTAACATGGTCAATTGCTTTGTTTATGAATGAATCAGCTGTTTGAATTAATCTGTTTAATCACAATGACTCACTCATTAACATTCACTTGCTGCCACCTACTGGTGGTTTTAATTTCACATTTCGACAATTTTTTTCATGCTTTAAATTATTTCAAATATTAGTATTCAACATTTTATGTTAAAAACAAAACATTAAGCCTTTTTATGCATCTGTAACTGCAGAATGAATATATATATATATATATATATATATATATTATATATATATATATATAGATATATATATATATATACAGTATATATAAAGTGGGTACGGAAAGTATTCAGACCCCCTTAAATTTTTCACTCTTTGTTATATTGCAGCCATTTGCTAAAATCATTTAAGGTCATATCGATACTTGCAAGTTAATTGTCCCCTTACGATTTAGATTTTTGCTACATGCTCTAATGCATTATCAGGCTACTGTAAGTCAATTTAAATCTAATACAGATACAACTACCACCTCAAACAAATGAAATGAAATTACGCTAAATGTTTGCTGGACGAACAGATTAGTTGATGGCAATTTAATTCTGCTACAGTTACTACTGGCAGCTCATATAAATAATTTTAATTAATCATAATTACTACACCTATCACCAGCTACAAGACCTTATCCCCCAGCACTGAGGCCAATCAACAACTGGCTGAAGACCTGAACGAGTTTTACTGCAGGTTTGAAAAGCCTTGTCTGACACCCAACACCCACTCTTACCGTCTCACAGCACAGCCATCAACACCCTCACCCTCCCTCCCCACTACTGTTTCTCAGCCTGTACTCAAGATCTGTGAAGAGGATGTATCCAAAGTCTTCAGGAACCAGAAGAACCAGAAGAAGAACCAAATGTTCCACCATCATCCCTGTACCCAAGAAACCAAAAATCACAGGACTTAATGACTTTTCTTTCTTCTTTTCTTTCTACCTGTTGCTTTAACATCTGTGGTCATGAAGTAATTTGAGAGACTGGTGTTGGCCTACTTGTAGGGTTGGGTATCGATTGGGTTTTTTACGATACCGGTGCCATATCGATACTTTTAAAATGGTACAGGTGCCTAAACGGTGCCTGAACCGATACTTCAAAAAAAAAAAAAAAAGAGCCACAAGAACATTAAAAATATTTGAAATAAATCCATAGCATTCACACGCTCCTTGGATGCTCTCATTTCCCAAGTTGTGCTTCCTGTAAGGCTAATACATGTATTTCATGATCTGGGTCATTATTTAATACAAAACCACACATAATGTTTCTACTGTATCTCTGTCAATCACATTTTGATGTTTAGTTAAAATAAGTGCTGTCTGTCACTGTCTTCAATCAGTTCTGTGAATGACTGTATGGCAGGGTTGCCAACTTTTAAGTTCAGCTTGGAGTGAGATTTTTTTATTTCTTTTTTATTTCTTTTTTTTACTGTAGATAAAGGGGATAAAAATCTTTTGTTGAATGTAGTTGAATGCCTTTTTTAGCACCATTTTAAAAGAGGTTAATTTTAGTATTTGCTGGTATTCATTATGTGTACTTAGACATGTGCCGGTATTTGGTAATGTGATGTATCACAGTAATGAATATGCACGATATTGTTATCGTGGACACTTCTAAATACAGTGAATAATTATAAATTACAAATTATTCAGAATTTGGGATGCATTTTAAGAATACTTTTCCCATCAACTGGTCAAATTGCACAACACAGCTGTATGCTACTTTTATAGATGGTGTGCGCTCTGATGTAAACAAGCACGCATGAGAAGTACATGGGGGAACACGTGAGAGACACGCTGAATGAAAGCAGATGGCACTAAACTGCAGAAAATGCAGCCGTTACCCTGGAAACCCCATAAATAAAGCAGCTGCCTACTTTCTAAAACATATAGATTTAAATAGCCATTCAGATTTGTGGATTTGCTATGTTGTTCATCACAGCGCCAAATACTTAAACATTTAGACTTAATAGGCTATTCATTTTCAAACTTTTTTTACATTTTATTCTGGACTGCAACATGCCCTAGATATTGTTTGAAAGTGTTTTGATTCTTTATTGTTCATTCACACTTTACATTAGGGATTCATTAGTTAACATTAGTTAATTCATTAGTTAACATAAACTGCCAATGAAAAATTCTTCTGAACATTCATTAATCTTAGGTATTCCAATATTTAATAACATGTTAAAATTGCAACTGTGTTATTTAATGAGCTAACATGAAATAAAGACTTTTTTTAACAAAGATTAATAACTTCTGTAGCAAATGTAGCTATTGCTCATTGTGAATGTTAATGGTTAACTAATGAGGTCTTATTGTAAAGTGATATTTCAATAACGTGATAACACCATATACCGTGATAAAAGCATTAGCAATTAATCGCAACATGAAAATTTGATACCGGCATATCCCTACGTGTACTTATATAAGTGTCATTAAAAAAAGGAATGTAAGTATTAACTTTGTAAATTTCACATTTAAAAATCTAGTGTTTAATAATATATTTCTTCAAATTAAAAACTTAAAAATAAGTACGCATGTATGTCCTGGAATATTCTAGATACAATTTATTAAAGAGTCATACAGGTACTTATAGCATTACAAATGAAAATGATTTCTGACTACAAAATGACTTTAATTTCTCTATTTTAACCTTAAATACTACACTAATTATAATATAAGTAATAGAAATACTAGAAAAAATATTTTAAGTCATTAATGGACTATAATTATTGGACAAATAGTATTTAGTACCAAAAGATCTCCTTAAAATATTAAATATATATAACTGTAATAAATATAGTAACTAAAATATAGATCATTTATTTAACTGAAAAAGAGTTAAGCTGTATGGTCACATTATAAGTAAGCAATACCTGAGGGTTAAATACAAGAAAACCATATTAATGTTGCCTCTCCATCACTCTCCAGAATAAATATTCTACTTAAACCCATTCAAATGGATTGTCAATGCTGGTTTGTTTGGAGAGCTCAGACATGTGATCAGCTAGAGACAAAAAAGAAGGTAAGTCTGACCATGCCCCAAGCCACGCCCACAAGCCATGCCACTAGCACTCATTATTAAAAATATATATTTTAGCACATTTAAAGATATATCTTATATTGTAAAAATACATACTGTCCTGTAAAAAATAAAAAGCAGCATTTAATAATCATGACAACAATATAATAATATATTATAATAAAGTACTATAATATATTATAGTAAAGTATATAGAATTGTTATTATTATTAAAGTACCTCCCAAAAGTTTGGAAACATTACAGTCATTAATGATTTTGAAATAATTCTTCTGCTCATTAAGGCAGGATTTATGAAACAGAAATATTGTGAAATATTACAAATACAAAAAAAGTTTTAATTGACTAATTTTATACAGGCATGTTGATGTGTTCAGCACAGGACTCTTATCAAACGTGTGAAGTTTGGGGCAGATCGGACATTGCTTGTCTGAGTTACAGCAATTTCCTTTTTCACTGCATTTGTACCATGCTTTAACACTTAGCTAAGTGTTGCTAGCATGTTTTAGTATGTTTTCAGTATGTTGCCAGCCTATTTAACACTTGTTGACGCTTTTTAATATGTTCCTAGGAGTCCATAACAGTGTTAACCATGTCACTTCCTGTTACCAGCAGGTGGCGCTATGACTATAACTGAATTTGGGCATGGGTGTTTTTTCAGAGCAGAATACCTATCACACGTGTGAAGTTTGGGGCAAATCGGACATTGCTTGCCTGAGTTACAGCAACTTCCTGTTTCATGGCGAAACATCAAAATTTGTCAGGCCACCAGGGACACGCCCCTTGACGAAAGCTCAAGATCTTCGCAATTTAATGTCACAAATGTCTTATGATGACCCTCACCAAATTTGAAGATGATCTGATTAAAACTGTAGGAGGAGTTCGTCAAAGTACAAGGCAGGGAAATGGCAAAAACTGCACAAAAATCGCACAGGAAATTCAAAATAACATACTTCCTGTTGGGTTTTGGATTTTGTACCAAGAGACTTTTTTGTAGGTAATGGTGTGTTACACATGTATACCGATTTTCATGTATGTACGTGAAACGTAGCCTGAGGCGCACTCCGTTGAAATTTTACAGGTTGCGCTATCAAGCCATTTTGCCACACCCACTTCTAAAAACATATATCAGATGTAAATTTTCACAAGTTCTGATGCGTGTGCAAAGTTTTGTGAGTTTTGGAGAAAGTTTAGGCCCTCAAAAATGCGATTCACTTTGGAGAAGAAGAAAAAGAAGAAGAAGAAACAGAGCAATTCCAAGAGGGTCCTCGCACCACGGTGCTTGGGCCCTAATGATAAATCCCCTGTGATGTTTGTACTGGCTACTGTATACAGGCCACCAGGGCACCATACAGACTTTATTTAAGAATGTGCTGATTTTATATCCGAGTTAGTGCTGGCTGCAGATAAAGTTTTAATTGCTGGTGATTTTAATATCCATGTTGATAATGAAAAAGATGCATTTTCCAACATCACAGCAGTAATGACTTTATGAACTACTTTACTTCTAAGATCGATACTATTAAAGAGATAAAATTGTAACCATGCTGCCATCAATTATAGTATCGCATCAGATAGCGTGCTATAGATCGCCTGAGGAACAATTCCACTCATTCTCTACTATAGGAGAGGAAGAATTGTATAAACTTGTTAAATCATCTAAACCAACAACATGTATGTTAGAACCTATTCCATCTAAGCTTCCAAAAGTCATAGATCTTCTTCTGACTATTATTAATTCATCATTGTCATTAGGATATGTCCCCAAAACCTTCAAACTGGCTGTTATTAAGCCTCTCATAAAAAAAAACACAACTTGACCCCAAAGAACTAGTTAATTACAGACTGATCTCTAATCTCCCTTTTCTGTCCAAGATACTAGACAGAAGATACTACTTCTTGGAAAAATTGTATCTGTGAGGATTTCCAGTCAGGATTTAGACCGTATCATAGTACTGCGACTGCTCTATTTAGAGTTACAAATGACCTGCTGTCATCATCTGATCGTGGTTGTATCTCTTTATTAGTGCTATTGGATCTTAGTGCTGCGTTCGACACTATTAACCACAACTTTCTTTTGCATAGACTAGAAAACTTTGTTGGCATTAATGTAAGTGCATTAGCATGGTTTAAATCATACTTATCTGACCGCCATCAATTTGTAGCAGTAAATGAAGAGGTATCATATCGATCACAAGTGCAGTATGGAGTACCTCAAAGCTCAGTACTAGGGCCGTTACGCTTTACACTTTACATGTTACCCTTGGGAGATATCATCAGGAAACACGGTGTTAGCTTTCACTGTTATGTTGATGATACTCAGGTCTATATTTCTTTGCGGCCCGGCGAAACATACCAATTTGAAAAACTAGCGGAATGCATAGTCGATATAAAAACTGGATGACAAGTAATTTCTTACTGCTAAATTCTGAAAAAACAGAAGTGTTAATTATAGGACCTAAAAACTCTGCATGTAATAACCTAGAACACTGTCTAAGACTTGATGGCTGCTCTGTCAATTCTTCATCATCAGTTAGGAACCTAGGTGCAGAGGTGGAAAGTAACGAATTACATTTTACTCGCGTTACTGTAATTGAGTAGCTTTTTTGTGTACTTCTACTTTTTACAGTAATTTTTAAAATCTGTAATTTTACTTTTACTTAAGTATATTTTGTTTAAACTATTGTACTTCACTACATTTTAAAACACATTAATTACTGTGTAAAAAATAAATAAAAAATCGCTCCCTGGAAACTACTGCAGTAAATAATGGGCAGGAGGGCAAACTGGCGCTAAAATCACAAGAGAGATGCAGACGGACAAAACAGGCATTAGTGGTGCAGACACCGCTGAAAACGAAACCCTGTTATTTTCTGAAGTTGAACTCGAAGGAAATGAAGTGAACCCCTAGCCATATTTATGCTCTAATATGCAGTGTAAGCTTTGCTTGCCTAAGGAGACCAAACTAGCAGCTTATAAAATCTCGACAAGACATCAACCTGTCGCAAGCATGTAGAGGTAACTGTTAAGCTAAATAATTGCATCGTTGCACTGGTGGTTAAAATGAAGCTTTGACATTTTAGCAAAAGGTTTTGCACAAATTAGCCAAAAAGACAGTGGTGCGGAGTGTGCGATATATCGTCTGCGATAATATCATAATTGTTGTTTTAATGATGTGCACACATTTATAGTGCATTCTTTCACTGTGTGATTCAGTCAAAAAAAATTCATAAAGAACAAAAAAAAAAATAAATATATACAGAAAAAAAACATACATATGTGTAGGTCCAGCTATCTTTCATTTAATATAAAGAAAAACAAAGGAAATAATAATAGATTACAGAATTGGGAGCCAGCCCCATCAGTGTTTGGTTATAAATGAAGAGGATGTTGCGACTGTAGCCGAGTACAAGTATAGGCACAATAATAGATAATAAGTTGCAATGGAACAGTAATACTGACACCGTCTATAAAAAGGGGCTGCAGAGGCTGCATTTTATGCGGAGACTAAGACAATTTAGAGTGGATAGTGATATGATGTTACTTTTTTATCACTCATTTGTGGAGAGCACTCTACTTTTTTGTTGTGTTGCCTGGTATTTCTCTTTGTCAGTGACTAATTAAAAACAGACTGAGCAAGATAGTTAACCTGGCTAGCAAGGTTGCGGGGTAAAAACTAGACAGTATGGCTATTACCTGTGAAAGAAGGGTGTTGAAGAAAGGTCAAGCAATTAATAGAGATATGTCACACCCCCCTACACCAGGCATATGAGGTGTTGCCATCAGGGAGGAGGTTTAGGCTACCCTCTTTCAAAACTAATCGAGCCAGTAAGTCATTCATTCCAACTAGCATTACATTTATGAATAAGAACTTACCTGCAGGACAGCACTTTAAATAGCATCATGCACTTTCTTTCCAGCTTGACTGTTACAGTATGCACAACTGCACTTTATTATCCTAGTTATGTGTAGTGGGGTTTGAATCTTCTGTCCAGATGCTGGGTATGTCTGGGGGGGGTGTTTGGGTAAGAGGGAAATTTTGTTGTATATTTTGTTTGGAATTCTGTCTTTGTCAACTGTCTTGTTGTCTTATGTATAAATGTATCAGATGTACTGTATGGTGTAGAACAAAAATTTCCGAAAGGATAAATAAATCTCTCTCTCTCTATATTTATATCATTTCATATAGTAAATCAAAATCACACAAAGAATGCCTACTTTTCCTCCAAAAATCATCATGATTACATATATATATATATAACCTATATATATATATATATATATATATATATATATATATATATATATATATTTTACAACAGGTCAGTAAACAAGTTAATTAAGACACTTGCGGTTTAGACACCATATTGCCTGTTTTTGCTCTATTTCTACAACAAAAAAATAATTCCAAACAGCCACCAAAGCACAGTTTTGCGTCTCTGAGCAACATGACAGTGTTTCGTTCCTGAATGAATCAACTGTTTAAATGCTTCGGTTCAATCGCAATGACTCACTTATTAACATCGACTTGCTGACACATACTGGCCATTTTAATTTCACATTTAAAGTATCTTTTCATTTTTTTTAATAATTAATTTCTTGTAATTTCAAATGAGTATTCAATATTTTATGTCTTGTTTATCAAAACATTATTCATGCATTTGTAACTGCAGGTTAAATGCATTCTTGTCCTGCACTAAACAGTGTGTAAATACATCTAAATGCCACTTCCAATGAAGCTTCTGCATTTCCTCTGCATTGAAAAGATGAGTCTGTTGATACTGATTTGCCTGGTAACAGCCCAAATGTCTTATTATTCTAAATAACTGATTCCTTTAATTAAAAACAACTAGTTTCAGATTAATGGGCCTATCCCAGGGGTGTCAAACTCAGTTCCTGGAGGGCCGTAGCCCTGCAGAGTTTAGTTCTAACCCTGCTCCAGCACACATATCATGCAGTTTTCAAATAACCCTAAATGATTAGATTAGCAGGATCAGGTGTGTTTAATTAAGGTTATATCTAAACTGTGCAGGACTGTGGCCCTCCAGGAACTGAGTTTGACACCCTTGGCCTGTCCTATGTTTGCCTCCCTCCCACTGTTAAAATGTAACTAAGTAATTTTTACTCTGAGTAAATTTTAAATGAGCTACTTTTTACTTTTACTTGAGTAGATTTTTAGACTGGTACTTTTACTTGTACTTAAGTAAAATTTCATTACAGTCTACTAATATCTACTAAGACCCTAATGAGAGGTAGTAGACAAGTAGGTACAATGGTGTGCTATTTGATAGCAATCTTTCCTTAGAAAGCCACGTTTCTAGCATTTGTAAAACTGCATTTTTCCATCTAAAAAATATATCTAAATTAGGACCTATGCTCTCAATGTCAAATGCAGAGATGTTAATCCATGCGTTTATGACCTCAAGGTTAGATTATTGTAATGCTTTATTGGGTGGTTGTTCTGCACGCTTAATAAATAAACTCCAGATGGTTCAAAATGCAGTAGCTAGAATTCTTACTAGAACCAGAAAGTATGACCATATTAACCCGGTCCTGTCAATAGCACCTGCTACCTATTAAACATCATATAGATTTTAAAATCTTGCTTATTACTACGCTAATATTAGTCTTTTTCTCTCTTATTCTGAGGTCACCGTAGCCACGGTGACTTGTGTGCTCTTCTATAACTGTCTGGTTTGGGTCAGCTAGCAAATCAGATTTAATAAGACTGCAATGGACTGTTAGGACAGCAGAAAGGATCATTGGTGTGCACCTGCCCAGTCTTCAGGACTTGTATAACTCCACAGTGAAGAAATGGGCAGGAAACTTCATCAAAGACCCCTCTCACCTCGGACACAATCTGTTTGCACTTCTCCCCTCAGGCAGACGCTACAGATCTGTGCACATGATTCATTTCCATAATTCATTCTACATCTTAAATTATTGCCTCTTTCTCAAGTATCATGTAAATACATATGCATATCTCTTTATTTATACAGTTCTATATAGAGTAAAAATGCACAAATCCGTACATAAATCTACTGTTCCAGATTCATACACATTATTTATTGTTAAGTCTTACTATTTAAATCAGAGAGTTTTACACACCGGTCTGTTATTTTTCACACCCCGAAACGTGCCGCAGAACGAAACTAACTGATTGGTTGTTTGACGTGTCGGTCAAACGGCCTCATTGGCGGGCCTTGCCCAAAGAAAGCTGCCATGGATTCCAGACCTTTAGCTGTCAGTCTGAAGGTCTGGCTACGTGAGACTAGGGTGTGAGTATTGAGTGTGGGGTCTTATGGTGGTTTGACCATTTTTGGCAGGGTTGCCTGGAGTAGATGTCCCTCAGCCCTGCTTAGTTTTGGGTTTAGATTTTCTTTGGAAAGTGTACTGAATTGTTTTTTTGTTTGTTTGTTTGTTTTGTTTTTTTAATTTGTAAATTGTCTTTTTTTGTGTGTATATGTGTGTATTTTTGTTGGCATTCTAACTTACTGTTATTTTGTTTCCTTTTCACTGTTTATTCCTTTGATATAAACCTTTCTTGTGTATATATTGTGGTGTTATAAGTGTGTCGAATAGGATACTTTACAGAGGGAACGGGTGTTTTATTGGAGTTTTTCTAGTAATTTATTGCTTGAATAAAAGTGTTTTTATGGGAACTTACATCTCTGACCATTCCTTTGTCCGATAACGAACCTGTGTGACCTTGAAGAAAATGTCATGCTTATAGAGTTCCTAGGATAACAGGAACCTAGGAAGTGAAGTCGACATAAAATATTTATTTTAAGGGGAATAACAGAAGGAAATCAAATTGTTTGTTTGATTCCTTGTTGTCTTGTCAACAAGGCCCCTTGGGCCACACTTGTTCAAAGTAATTATTAGATAGTTGCAGCTGTTTAATGCTAACATCTGGAATAATGTACCATTATATTATACATTAGATAGTTTTGAACAATATACTTTAATATATTTTGGGACAGACCAAACGTTGCTTAAATGTATGATTTTGCCACAATCAGCAGAACATGAAATGTTCTTGCTGAGTTATGGCACCGTCTTGTGGTGTGACTGACTAGAATGCACTGAGGTCGGAAATGTGGCATTTGCTCCACAATGTCAGGAGGAGTGGTTCCAGTATGACTTTTACTCCTGGGACAGAACAACTGATATTGGTAGATGCAGCAACATTCACCATATGAAAATGAGAAAATGTGCAGGGAGATGACCATGTGGCGGCATTCTGATAATAAAACTCCTTTAAGAGCAGCCCTTGATGTTGCTACACCCCTAACAGAATGGCCTGTAGTATGTACAGGCAGTGTCTGACCAGAATTCATATAGGCCAACTCAATCATTTCTACCATCCAGTGGGAGAGACACTGCTTAGAGAGTGGGAAACCCTGCTTGACTACAGAAAAACACAGAGAGAGCTGCTCTGTTCAGGCTACATCAGCTGTTTCTGTACCATAATGTCTCAACACCCTAACTGAGCACAGCAGGCACTGTTGTTCATCATTGCTGTCAATGTATTCTGATAAGTCAATGGGCTGGTTCCATTGTGAGGATCTTGAGGCAAGCATGTTGGGATTGGTCTTAACTTAAAGGGGTCATATGAAGCGATTTACAAGCTGTTCGTGAATATATAAAATCCCTAAAGTTGTAAAGACTAAAGTCTCAAACCCAAAGAGATATTCTTTATAAAAGTTAAGACTCGTCCATGCCCTCCTAAAACGCCTCATTTAAACACGCCCCCACATGTCTATATCACTGTGTGGCGTCACTTTTGCATGACACCGCCCAAATGTTCACACAAAGAATGAAGGCGTAACTCTTTTTCTTGCTGTAGTATTGTTGCTGCTGCCGCCGCCATGTCGTGGACATGCTGTGTGTTTCATTCTGAAAGCGAAACTACTTTGTTTGGCCTTCCAAAAGAGGACACAACTAGAAATCAGGGGCTAAGTTGTATTTACAGCACTATTCCAGAACAGTTCAAACCAAATATTTTACGGAGGACGAGGACTGTTTCCTGGGAGAGTAGCCTACAATGCCGGTGTTCTGACAAATAATGTTGACTCACAGCCTGTAAGTATGTTTTCATATTTAAAGAATTTGCCACTGCTGATTCAAACGCGAGTTTTGAGCAGTGTAGAGTAGCACTTGTTGTTTGTCATTTCTCCGATCACATATGGAGACATTTTATGTTTACATGGCGCAAAACACAATGCATAAAATGATAGTATAAGTCATTATAATCAGTAATTATGTCCCCACTGGATGCAACAAAAGACTTGTTTGTAATGGGTTTTATTGGTTTTGTCTCGTTGCGCCGGGACACGGCATCATAATATGGTAAGGGACATAACATTTCCGTCACACACTTGAGTTATTCTGCCAATCACAATGTACTGGACAGCTGGCCAATCAGAGCACACCTCACTTTTCTAAAATCCTGAGACTTCCTTTTCTTTTGAGGTCTCTCAGCCTCCTCCTGTGAGTGACACTTTATAGATTTTCTCTCATTAAAGGGAGAAAAATTCCTTGAAGCTTTAGCACAGTCTCATCACATTTGCCCATAAGGTTCACCAGACTAGTTTGAGCCGCTGACACTGGTGAGTGCCTCACAGCGATGGTCCAACCTTAAGCAGAGTTCATGGCCATCATGCATCTACAAATTATTAGATCATTGGGCACATTGTCTTGGTTCATTGTTAAACATTAATCAATATAGTAGTGTGTTGAGTAGTGTATGAGTTCCACGATGCAGGAATGGTGGAATCCAGTCATAAAAATGAAGTTTACTGTTTAACGTGGAAAGTCATTGAATTTGTCAAATTTTGGACGAGTAAATCAAAAGTAGGGCAGTACACTGAAATCATTATATTGACTATTGTCTGTGAATATTAAACTGCAAAAAGACTATTTAAAGGGGTCATATGATGCAATTTCAATTTTTCCTTTCTCTTTGGAGTGTTACAAGCTCTTGGTGCATAAAGAAGATCTGTAAAGTTGCAAAGACTAAAGTCTTAAATCCAAAGAGATATTCTTTATAAAAGTTACCTAAAACGCCTCATTCTAACATGCCCCACGTCTTTGTCACGATGTGGGAAGATTTGCATAATGCCGCCCAAATGTTCACACAAAGAAAGAAGGCGTAACTTTTTAGCAACGTCATATGACCCATTTAAATACAAATCCTGCATGTTCTGCGTGTCTCTGTGTGAATAAATAGTGCAGATGTGTGGTTCCATTTACTACACATACTGAAGCACCTGTGTGAAGCTAGCTGTGTTTTGAGCCTCTGCTGTTTAAGAAAAATGTATCATAAAACATAAAATAAAACATATTTAATAAAGAAAACAATAAAACATTAAGTAAAGAAAAAAATAAAACATTAAATAAAACGACTCAAGTGGCTGCTATGCAAATTTGCTAATATGCTACTAATTTGCAAATATGCTAATTTTGCTACGTGTTGTTTTTGCTTTAAAAAAAAAAAAACCCCTAGCAACAGCTTGTGGAGGATGAAGTAACTTGTAGCTCTGGCAAAAAGTCACCAAACTGTGATTGTTTGAGCTCTGAATTGCTCCATCTCAAGAAAGTCTGTTGTGTTCAATAGGCTTCTCGAATCAATCTTTAATCAAAACATTAAATAGAACACTTTAATTGAAACCCCGAATGGAAGGATGCAAAAAAAGAAAATGAGGATGGAGGAATCAAAGGAAAGCTTATTTGTACATTAGAATATTCTTGATCACTTAAGTATGGCTTCAAACCATCATCAGCTGTGCTCAAGTTATCATAAAGGGATCTTTATGTATGTGAAAGGGGGAATAAGACTGACAAAATACACTAACTTTGTATGCACACACTACATTACATCAGTAAGTTCAAGATGTCCGGTTCTTGGTGTAAGAACTAATCAATCTTTTGAGCTGGTTCTCATAAAGTATCCAGTCGAGACGGATCACAAGTTCAAACTGTCTAAATAAGTCATAGCCTCTCATAAATATGTTACACTTTAAAGGTAAATCCACATTGTTTATAAGGGGGACATCTTTCCCATCTTACCCGTTTATCGTATCTCAAGTCTGTTCAATTATCAGCAATGCACTAAGTTTGCCATCTTACCGGCATACAGTATGTAGAATGACCTTTTTATTTGCCTAGAAATGGTATTGAAATGCTTATTATTTGTAATTATTTGTAGCTATATCAGTATCTCATGTAAGTTTTTGTTCCAGAACCACGTCTATTTGCATTAGAGTTATGATCAGTAAACTCACTGAAAGAGATCATGGAATCTGCAGTGTGAATTACCTCAGCAATGTCTTTACACAGTCCTGACCAACTGTCTGCAGGGGTTTGAATCAACCTAAATTAGTGTGTAAAATAAACCCTCAATCACAAGTTGTATTACATGGCGTATTATAACATCAATGATGTTATACACAGCTGTCAAGGGGTGACCATTTTTGTATAAAGGTCTTAATCTGCGGGAACCACAAGGGAAACATCCACTACGAAGCATCAAACTGGCAGTCAGGAGATGCGAAACATAACTAGATAGTATTGTAGGAAGTAGGAAGAAAAAGAAACCAATTCCAAGCATATTTCCAAACCTGCAAGTACATGGTTTCCAAGTAATGATGAATCCTCAAATTCAAATTTTTTATCGCTGTAAGACAGAACAGCCCTCCAGTTGACTCCAACGTTTACCTTCTTCAGCCTCAGCTCTAGTGGACATCTGGTGACAATTCCTATTGCAAACACAGTTCAGTTAACAATTAGTAGAACACTTACAGTCAAAATTATGTGACAATTGCTTTATATTCAAAAACACCATGCAGTGCAGGTGCTGAATAAAGAAATGTTTTTCTTATTGGTTAGCATTCTGTTAACTTTTATATAGGTATCTTATAGCAAATGAGATTAAGACCAGCCCTCACCACTCCCTCTTGGTAATGCAACTCCAGACAGTGCTTCCAGCACAGAGCTTTTCCCAGAACTCTGGTCTCCGATTACTATGATTGTCGGTAATGCCAAGTCCTTATGAATTCCAGCTGACCTCAGAGTGTCAATTAGATCTATATATGGACGAATACTCTCCTCTAAATGACTGTGAACTGCTCCCTTCATTTCCTGACTGTAAAAATAATGTACATTTTATTGTAAAACGTCCCTGATTGCACAGTTTTACTGTATTTCATTATGTTTGTCCTTCTCTATATACCATTTATTTACCTTTTATTTATTTTACCTTTGTATCAAATTAATTTTTATATTAAATTTTTGTGTATTTTTTCTTAGATAATTAACAGTATTTTTCACTTTATTATGCAATAAAAAGTAAAGCACTTTTGATTTCCATGTGAAATGTGCTAAATAAATTAACTTGAATTAACCTAATGTACGTTTCAAATGTTTGTTTTTTTTTTTAAATCCAGAACAATATTTGTCAATATTAATTAACCAGATTAATTAAAATTTGTTAGAAATAATAACATACTAACCAATTTGAGAACTATGATGTTTTCTATTTCATCAATTTAAATTATAAGAATAAGAGAATAGAAAATATTCCTTGCCTGGGCATTTTCTGGAAAACCAAAAAGGGTTGGAATGAAAGTTTATTCTGGAGAATAGATGATATCCTTCTTTCTGGATGCCTGTTTCAAATTTCAGAGCGTACGCTTCATCCAAACACAGTGTCTGTAGATAGTGATGCTGAAGAGAAAACAGAAGAGGATCCTTTATATCAGACTCTTATAGTGTACCACACCCACTGTAAAATGAAAATGAAAGTAAACAAATTTAAAAGCAAGGTTCTGTTACCTTTATCTTTCACACGGCAAACATTCTCATACTCACATTTCACTTGGCAATGATAGCAAGTATCGTTTTGTTTTTTTAATGTCACCATTGTATTTGTTACTTGTTACATTGTCTACACAACACACAATAAAGTTGTTTATTCTATGTAGGATTGATTTTGATTGTCTATGTTTTCATTATTTAACGGTTATTTTTCTTGATGTGAATGGCTCTTAAAGCGATAGTTAACCCCAAGTTGAAAATATTGTATCATCACACCTCATGACAGCCAATGACATCTGTTAAACAGTTTAGTCAATAAGAACACTAGCAGTGGAAAATTATGTAACAAGAACATTATACTGTTTACTATATACTGTAAAACATTAGTGCAGGTGCTGACCAAAGAAATCTTTTTTTATTATTATTATTTTTTTAATTCTATGTCTTTCTTCTGTAGAATATAAATGAAAATATTTGAAAAAAATAATTTGTTTAAAAATAAATGTGATCTAATGGGTCCAGTGATTTGTTTGGACTCCACATTTCTTCCAAAATATCATCTCTTTTTCTGTAGAGGAAAGAAATGCAAACTGCTAAATGCTGATACTTTCTGCCAAAGAAGTGTGCCTGTGAATTTATAGGAATTTTGTTAGAAGCAAATTATTATTATATCTCCCTCCAATAACATGAAAAAAATAATCTGCTTTTCTGAGGAAATGTATTGATTTAGTGTTGATAGGTACTTATGTTTAATGCCAGCATACAACAGTCTTTGTAATTTGAATTTAACCACAGTCCATTAAAAAGCTTAATTTTCTTAAAGTTCAGGCCTGTGTGTTCTTCCAGAGGAATGTGAATTAGAGGTTTGTTTGAGCCAGTGTCCTCTCAAGATGACCTACCCATTTTAGGGTTAGAGATGGATTAGTCCTGCCTCAAAATATGTTATCCATGATAGCAACATGTGCTGTTTTTCTCTGACTCACAAAACATGCTACCTTAAAAAGCATACAGGCCGACTGCCTTAAATAATTAAAGTAAATATACTAATTTGGCTCCAGTAAAGTGGACTAGTATCATCTAAAGTATCATATTTTCTGTAGTAACCAATTAATATTAAAACAATATAAAATATTATAACATGGAATATAAGGAAAATTATGACTCTTGTGTCAGTTGCTAGCACACTTGATTTTCTCAAATACTTTTTAGTGCATATACAACTGTATTTGTGTAAAACATTGACATTTGTATGGAGACAAAGGGCTTCAGTTCAGTAAGGTCCAAGTTTATCAAAAACTTGACATAAAAAAATGACAATTCAAAACAATATCATTAATTTAAAAAATCTAAAACCTAAGTTCATATATGTAAAGAAAAAACGAAGAGAATTTATGAATTATAGCTTTGTTTTATTAAAATGTATAATGTGTAGACATTGTAGCAAGCTGAAATATATATATTTTTTTATTCAAAAACACTTTTAGTAGTTCCAAGCAAACTATCATTGGCTACATTTACATGCACACTTTTTGGTTCAATCGGACTGAATTCATTACCATTGATGAATCTGAATGTAGTGTTTACATGAACGCTAAATAAAGTGATCGGGTTCATGTGCTTGTTTATATGTAACAAGCTTCAAATCGGATAGGTTTTTTTTGTTTGTTTGTTTTTTGTTTTTTGACATGCGCACTGCTCAAATAGTGAAAGTGAAAGTGAAAAGTGAAAGTGACATATAGATAATATCGAGTTTCTCACTGTTTGCACATAATAACCACTCTCCTACACAGTTTCTTTATTTGTTTTAAACAGCAAAATTAATATTTACCCGTTTACGGATAAATATACATATAACCCGCTGTGCTGTGCTACTCGTATTTATCACGCCAAAAAAAAAAAAGCCCCTCCCCTCCCAATCCACTGGTTGCCTGTGGATGAGTATCCAAAACAAGGTTGTCCTGCTCCACTTCACAGTTGCCGAGTAAAAGCAGAGTTTTATAATGACAGGACACGCATTTATACAACTTTATTCAAAAGGAAGAGCCGCTCGTTCCGTGCGTCATACATCATTACGTTATTTCTGCGTCATTGCAAATGTGCAGTTCTTTCAGTTTCGTGGTTCAATCCGATCGAGTGTTTAAAAGTTTCATTCGGATTGAGTTCAATCGGATCGATTAAGTTGTTTATATGAACGTCTTTCCACTTACACTTACTTCACACTCATCTTTAAGGGTTTTTTATTTCAAATAATTACTCATGATTAAACTGAACCTTAACCTTGAACCTAAAAAAATCAATACGATTCCTATAAAGCCCCTCAAACTACACTTTTGTTCTTTGATTTTGATATTTCTTTTGCTGCTAACTTTAAAATGCTTTTAGTGATCAAGCATAAGACAAAAATATAGGCAACTTGTGTCTCAGAGGTATATACTGATGCGTTCTTGTGCCAGACACAGTCTCTCCATGCATTGGTGTAAGTCTGCTCTCTTCCGTCCAGCCTCTGTGTCCTCCACAAGCAGCTTCACAACATCAGCTCCATCCCGCAGGTCCATAGAATGAGCCCACAGCATCACAGCAGCTTCCTTCAGTATGAACAGAAGAATCACCATGGGAATGAAGTCAGCCAGATGCTGATACACCTTCTGATAGATCGAGAAAACATATGGGAGGATTTCAGTGCATTCAATACCAAAAATACAAGCAGTTAACATTGAAATCTAGAACAGATTTAAACCTCGTAGTAGATGACCAGTTTATCAGGCATCAAGCTCCTGGTGTCAAAAACAGCACAGCTGTGGGGTGAGGTCACGTTCTCTCCTGTATATAAACTAATGGATTCATACTCCTGTCACTTTTCCACAAACTTGAAGTCTACAGTTTTCTAGAAAAAAATGGGATCCCGCGTGTACACAAGTTTCTCCATGTTAATGTACTCATGGATCCTCTTCTCCACCTTGCTTTCTTGGTTTGATTGAATGTCGTCAATATGGTTCTAAGGGAAGATACACCAGGAATGTCATAAAATGTTATTTTTAAGACTTTTATTGTCTATGCCTATTTAATGCAATCAACAAGTGTCATTTTAACCCACCTGAATTATGTGTTTCAGATTAGGTTAGTTTGGGAAACACAGCTCACACATGACTCTGAACTCCTTCTGCACAATATCTAAGATGAAAACCATTATTATTAATCATATCAAACATAATACACATACAAAGGAAATGCAAGTTGAAGTCCAAAGTATCCAAAGCAGGTTGATTTAGGTCTCCAACATGTTTCTTCACCATTGATCCATACACACAGTAGTTACTGAAAGTCACCAGTTCTCTCCCACGATGGGCCTCGTCATATTTTTCTGTCATTTGTTTTAAGGACTCTCTGACTAAAATCAAATAATCTTACGATAGTCATCTCAAATTACAAGGTTACAGGTGAACGGTGATAGCTTTGAATGCAAAAATAAATCAGTTTGTTCCTCGAATTTTACTATTTGTATTTTCATTGTATCACCCCATTTGTTGTTCCAAAAAAATGTGTCTGTATTAGTGACAGATTTTACAGTGACTCTTTCTGCAGCGAGTTTTATCAGTGAATCAAATTAACCGAATCAAAACACTGAATCATAATAGAATGAATGTCATATTTTGCTGAATGGTCCCTTTGTGGTGTATTGTACATTGTGTCCAATCACCAAGATTTTTATATATCTGTATGACGTACATGATGCTTTGGAATTATTCAGATGACATTCCCATTGCTTGAACACTGGTTGAAGGTGTGAATAGAGGTTCCCATTGTCTGATTCTCCTGTTCTGCACAGCTCACTTATCTGGTCACTGAAATCCAAGATTTTCTACACATTCAGAGAAATAGATGTTCTAGTTGGTATATTTCAATCAGGCTAGTTTTAGATACTGGTCAACTAGTAATGAAGTTGCCTTTACTATACCTTCTTGAGATAAGGCCCCATGCCCTCAGGTTCTAAAGGAGGACCCTCAGCGTAATTCTTGAGCTCAGCTCTCACTGCAGACAAGTGGATATGAATTTGATCTCTTAGAGATGTTTTCATTGATGTCACTCTGGGCTCTACATCGGACAATGGTGTAACCCTTCTTGAGAGGAACACTTTACCCTGCAGAACTTGTAAGATGTCGGCCTCTGCTCCTTTATCTGCCAGGTCTGGCTTTGTCAGTATTGCTGAAGCAATAAAAAGTTTTTGAATAGACACTGCACACTCTAATGTGAAAATGAATCTGTAGTTTATATGAAAAATTATACCTAAAGTCCTTGAGTCACTAGGGTTGACACCCTGAGCCATTCTAAGTACTTCCAGGGTTGCAATGTCGACATTGCAGGGAACAACAACCAAATTAATGGTTTCTTTTTTTGGAAATGAATTTCAATATCAAAAGTGAAAGTGATGTAAAATACAGCCAAGTATGGTGACCCATACTCAGAATTTTTGCTCTGCATTTAACCCATCCAAAGTGCGCACACACAGCAGTGAACACACACACACCATGAACACACACCCAGAGCAGTGGGCAGCCATTTATGCTGCAGCGCCCTGGGAGCAGTTGGGGGTTCGGTGCCTTGCTCAAGGGCACCTCAGTCGAACCCACAACCTTAGAGTTAGGAGTCATACTCTCTAACCATTAGGCCACGATATCAGGCATCGAATCTGAAATGAATCAAAGACCAATTGTTATCTATTTACATCAACTTAATATTTTATATTAAATTTTACTAAAATTTTACTTTTTAAATGTTAATAATTTTTTTTAAATTGAATTACACTATTATTTTGCATTTTTAATTCAGTTTTGTGTAAACAATTATTTTTCCTGAACTGAATGCATACAAATATATGGAGATTAAACACAATTATCAATTAATCTGTATTTTGTTATCACCTGGTCTCCGATGTCTTCTAGTTGCCCTTTCACAGGTACTCTTGTTATTCCAGGTAGATCAATCAGTGTGAGGTCGCACACATCAGTCCATGTGATCTCCAAACTGATGAGATCATTGCAGATTCCTACTCCATCTCCAGCAAGCATATTCTGTGCTGTAAAAGACAAATACTACATACTTACTCAGCCTTCATTCATCATGTAAGAAATATTTTAATACTTTAACTGAGAACTGATAAAACTGGAATTATATATCCCGCTATATATTATTACTTTGTAATGACATTTAGCTTTATATAGGCCTACTGTTCAGCCTCACGCCTTCTGACGTGACTTTCATCTTGTGCGGGATCATGAAACGTCTCGTGCACATCATTGTAGGAGATTATGGCCGTCCAGCCACTCCCATTATTAAGTTTCCTGAGTTTAAGCTCCAGTGGACAGCGGGTGACAATACCAGAATGGACCATATTAGAATAAATATAGATAGATAGATAGATAGATAGATAGATAGATAGATAGATAGATAGATAGATAGACAGACAGACATACAAATAGACAGATAGACAGATAGACAGATAGATAGATATAGTGTATTGTAGATGTATATCATAGCGTTCCCAAGAGGCAGAGCGACTCCTGATAGCACCTTTAAAAGAGCTTTGAGCTCTGGGTCTCCCATCACTGCGATGGATGGCAGTGCAAGTTCCTTCTCCATGCGATCTGTCTCATAAGGTCGAACCAGTGCATCCCACTGCTGTAGAAATATTCCACTGTTCTCTGTACTTCGAAAACACACATTTGACAGTTAGACTGCATTAATATTCAAATGAGAATGAATTGTAGATGGTTTTTAAACCTGATTTGGCCATTTAAATGCAGAATTTCCTTACCCATTTTCATCTGAAGAATCAAAATCTAATATTTCTGGTGAACTGTCCATGACTGAAATGAAATAAATCTCACTGACTGATCCTAAAATTATTAAATATAAAAGGCTTACTTTTAGCTGCAAATGTGTTTAGATTAGAATTTAAGATTTACTTAAATATGTCTGAATCAATTAAAGATTAAAGTCCTCAGTTGACAAAACTCCGGGGGCAAATGAGTTGTCAAATGCATACTATGAACTCTTTTATTATAGGTTTTTATATTGCTTGTTTTTGTTTTTGTTTGGGTTTTTACCAACAAGAGATGATGAGGTAAAAGTCACAAAGACCATCACTGTCCGGGCCACCAGAAGCGCTTTGATGACAGGGGAGGTCTACAGACTCCTGGAGACGCGGAAAACGCTGCCTTCAGAGCTGGAGGATGAGGGTGGGCCTGAGAAACGCCAGGGCCAACTATCCCGCTCATCATGAGCTATAGAGACAGTACGCTAAGAGGATACCCGCGTCGTGACAGCAGAGACAGACGGACCTTTCGTCAGGGGATACAGACCATTATGGACGACAAGCCCCCACCGCGGACCCTGTGGACAGCACCATCTCACTGCTGAATGAGCTGAACGCCTTCTTCGCTCACTTGAGGGCACAAAAACAGCTCCACTGCACAGAAGACCTCCTCCTCCTCCCGGGGACCAGGTGATGACGGGCTGTCCCCAAGCTCAGCGGAGGAGATCCCTCAGCAGGATCAACGCACACAAAGCTCCGTGGTCCTGACAACATTTCCTGGGCGTGGTACTGAGAGACTGTGCAGCGGAAACTCACTGAGTCTTCACAGACATTTTTTAACATCTCGCTTAGACAGGCTGTGGTCCCCACATGCTTCAAAGTTACCACCATCATTCCAGTCCCAAAGAAGCCTTATCATCCTGCTTCAATGACTACCATCCAGTTGCACTTCTCCTATTCTCATGAAGTGCGCTGTGAATGGCTAGTATTGCAACACATCAAGTCTGGCCCCCCCCAGCCCCATGGACTTTCCAGTTTTGCATATCGGTCCAACCGCTCAACCGATGATGCCATCTCAACTACCCTCCACTCAGCACTCACACATCTAGAGAAAAAAAAGGACTCATACATCAGAATGGCTGTTTCATAGACTTCAGTTCAGAATTCAACACAATCATCCCTCAACAGCTTCTTTCACAAACTGGTCGCGCTGCTGGGGCTCAACACTTCGCTGTGCAACTGGCTGTTAGACTTTCTGACTGGGAAGACCTCAGGCAGTACGGGGTGGGCAGCAACACCATCCAGCACCATCACACTGAACACTGGGGCCCCCCAAGGATGTGTGCTGAGACCCCTCCTCTTCACTCTGCTGACCCACACGACTGCACACCGTCACACAACTCCAAACCTCTTCATTAAGTTTTTTGCGGATGACCGACTGTGGTGGGTCTCATTAGCAACAATGAGATGAGAGATGCAAAAGTCTTCAGGAGCGCTGGTGAGCCGCCTGGCCGGGTTGGTGGCTGGTGGCAGTGACAACAATCGCTCTCTCTGAACTGGAGAAAAGATGAAGGAGAGTTGTTGTTGAGATTCAGAGAGTGGCACATCAGCAGCAAGCCTCCTTATGACCATCAACGGGTTGCGTGGATGTGAGAGAGTGAGCAGCACCAAGTTCGCGGGGTGTGCACATCACGAGAGGGACCTCTCCGTGGACCTGAAAACACTGCAGGCACTGGCCATAGAAAGCACAGAAGCGTCTTTACTTCCTCCACAAACTGAGAAGAGCTCAGAGCCCCGGCCCCACCTCATTCATGCTGCACCTTTCTACAGGGGCACCATCCGAGAGCATTCTGACGAGCTGCATCATTGTGTGGTATGGCGCATCCTGCAACTCACATGCCGGAAGACCCTTCAAATGCATAGTGAGAGCAGTTTGAGAAAGAATCATTGGTGCTCCTCCCTCCCCTTCCTCCAGGACATTATGGAACCAGTCTCACCCGTAAAGCCCTCTGGCATCGCAGGTGATCCCACAACACGCCGACACACAGCTTCTTCAGTCTGCTGCCAATAAGGAAGGCGACTGCGGGAGATCTCCCCAGCCAGGACCAGCAGACATGAAGGACGAAGCTTTCATCCATCAGGCTGTCAGGAAGTCTGAACTCCCATCAGTTTTTTAATAAAGAGACTGCTCTCTGAGATTTCCTGACACTTTTAATCAGACTGAATAAAGCTCTTATGCACCTAACAATCATTATATCTGCACTGTTTACTTTACTGAGTTTGCATTCCTAGCTACCATGTGCCGCTTTTACTCATCTTTCTTTTTTACATGACCTATTTGTACTTTATATTTTATTATCTGTATTTAATGTCTATACGGCTAGTGTTTTATCTTGTATGCACCAAGTGTTGAGAGTAACGCAATTTCAATTCTCCTGTATGTATGTACTGTACATGTGGAAGAATTGACAATAAAGCAGACTATTACTTGAACTTGACCTTGATTTGATTTGGAAATGACATTACCTGCTCAAAAGAGATGGATATTGGTTATGGTTTTCTTCCCTCCCACAAAGACCCCAGGTTTATCTCTGAATTTCAGCTGGAAATATATGAACTGCCAAGCTCTGCAATGAGTGTCCTTGCTTCATCATTATTCTCTAATAAAAGCAATCATATAAATTATGACCATGCTGAGAAAACAACCATGATACATGACATGATGAAACTAGGGACAAGAAATTCTAACTCTACTTTGTGGCCGGATCATCAAAAGAGGCAATCAACACAAAGAGAACCATCCTCGATTGACTTCCAGAAACTCGATCACTCCTCAACCTCTGTCAACAACAAAATGATTACATACATGTGAACTGAGAATGCAAATCAGTATTTATAAATGCAAGATTATTAACTAACAAATGGTGTAGCAAAGGAAAGATACCAACACTACTTCCATTCCACATTATTCGAAGCTGCCAGTGTTGACGTTGTTCACTCTCGTTATTTCCTGAATTTTGTATGAACTAAGTAAACAAGAGAAATGTTAAAATGAGACATTTATATCTATGAGAGTGACCCTAAACAATAACTTTCAATATTTCTACAAACAATATTCCTAAAACGATTATGTCTATACATATAATATATTGTAAAAAAAAAAAGTTTGCAAAACAAACAAAATAATTAATAATAATAAAATAATAATAATTATGAAGCTAAAGCAGCAAAACAGGGTACCCTTTTTTATTTGGCCTATTTTTTTTTACAGCAAAATTTACCCATCTTAACATACTTACACCATTGATAGCAGCAATATTTCCTTCCCCTTCGTCGGTTTCACGTGTTGTCTTTCTCCTATTATCCTAAAAACAAATGGCTAGTTTAAAATTCTGTTAAACAGTAACTTATGGCATTCATTTAATTTTCATTAAAAGCACAGATTGTAAATTTGACAACTTACAAGCCTGTACATTTTCCTCCCCTCAAAGCATATTCGGGTCCAATGATGTTTGTTGCGGCCGCTCTGTAAATCTTAAACGGTATAATTATTTTTCAGGACAATGGTTTTGGGGAGGCCACCATTTGCCTTTAAAACCTGATTAAACAATACAGAAACAGATATTTCAAAATGTGTACCCTAAATTTTTTTTTTTACAACTGTACCAGACCAGATTGTTCAATAAATGCTTACCATCTCTTTATGATTACTCAGGTTTCAACTGGTAAAGAAGCTGCTCCCCCCACTGACCCTTTCTGGGTTTTACAAACATATATAGTAAATAGTTATTAAACTATAAAGAATATACATAAATACACACAGATAAAGTATATACTAAATACTCCTTATATTAGTAACTCACCTAACTAAATCTGATAATGTTAGTTCAGGTCCATCTGCAGGAAGTTTGAAGACAAGGCATTGCTGATATTATAAGGCAGCTGCCACCATGAAAAGCTGAATCTCAATTTTTTCTGTGAAAGGCAATTTAATTGTGATTATATAATAATTCTCATTATACAGTAAATATCATCTTTGATTGTAGATTTACGTCCACGTTTTTCTCTTTGCTCCTAATAGGGTTGAGTTCAGTAACAGTAAATATAAAGACAATTGCATTTAAAGACATATTACAGTTTTTCTTGGTTTTGGATTGGACCAAAAATGTGGTCATTGATAGACAGCCCAGAGATCAACCTGGTGGACCTGGTTGATTAAGTGGTTAGAGCTTTTAGATCACGTTGGAGCAGTAACACAAAACAGAAACTACCATGTGACAAAAAAAACCAGTTTTAACCAGTTTAAGCAAACAGGAGTACAGGAAACCTAATAAAACAAGAATGAAATGATGATAAAGTCTATTAAGGAGGGCTGGGGCATCACAAACAACGTTTGAAAGGCTGAGAATACATTATTTTTCTGTCAACTATGCAAAGAAGACATTCATTGAAAGCATTGTGATACAAGACCAATGTAACCAGGAAGAAAACACTGCAACATGTGCTTCCTGAACGACATCATAGCCATGTCTTCAAAAACATCACTTACTTTTGCCTCTCTAGTCTCTTGTGTAGCACAAGGGGACCAACTAGAAATATAAAAAATGTCAACATAAACATAAAAAAGAAGCGGAAAAAACAGAGACCGAAAGGAGATAACGAATTGCGACAGAAAACAAACCTCTTCGTATGTATATCAATGAACTGCAATTGTTATGCTCCGCTCTACTCAAGGCAGCTGTACATCCACTTTAAGTGAAGGTGAAGAAGATACAGGGTTATCAACAAATCACATAATAATCTATAAGTGGAGCAATTCGTGTCTTTAAAAAACTGTTCAGCGTTGTCCTTGCTGATCTAATTGATTGAAATTGCTCTTGACTTTCGCGCTGACTAATGACAGTGCAAAGGCAGTGCATTGTATTTACACAACAAATTCTGTCCAACTTGGTTAACTCGTTTTTCTAGTTTGTCAGCTGCATGCGAGTAGTTAGTATTGAGTAAAATATCCTCGTTCCTGAGTCCACGTTACTTTTTTAATACAAAAGTTGAGAAAAAGAACACACGTAGAGTATAAATTATACAAAAAGTAGTATAAAGCAGTATATCCTACTCATTTAGAAGAACGATTCCCTTCGTTTGTTTCATGTAGTGTTTTACAAGGAATTACTAAGATAAAGAAGTTTGTAGTTCTGCGTTGGTGTGTCTGTCGTTCAGCAGCCAAACCGCTAGATGGCGGTGTCGAACTACAGGAGCAATAAGCATCACACTGAGCATACCACATCATTTGATAACAGTGCCACCTTCTGGTCAAAATTGATAAACCATTAAATCATAGTTACTTGATGACTCAATTTATGATTTGCAGCCAGTTTGAGTAAATCACCTTAAAATGTCCTTTAATTTTCTCCAATGTTGCATTAGTCTGATTCTCCCTCGCCTGTTTGCTTGTCCTCTTAACTATCTGCCTCTGGTTGTGCCATTGGCGGCCCTTAACTGCTGCTTGCAGCTATATTTTTCATTTTTCAATCACACTGGTTTGATAGCACAATAGCTTTACTGTTTATTGTACTTTGTTATTGTTCTAGATATTTACATATATTGGCTTAATAATGTACATAACAGCACTCTTGTTCAACATAATTAAAACAGGTTTGAACACAAAGGTAAATAATGACAGAAATTGTCTCTGTTTTTTGCCCCTTTATAGTGTATTGTATGTATGTTGTGTTGAATCATACCAAGAAGGGGAAAAAAGTAATTTCTAAACACTTCAAGTGTTTTCATTACACTCAGGCTACTACTGGTGGATTATAGCTGGATAGTCATTTTGTACACTGAGATGCTGCAATCTATTCATGTCATCCCTTTTTCTAACTGATCTAAGTTTATAGGGTTCCCAAGAATGCCAAACAGACAGACAGAAAGCCATCATCCACACAGAGCCAAATAAGATACCTTTACAACATACCATGTGATTTAATAGCATTCATTAACATTACATCAGTGTTCACAATCTTATACTTGCCCTGACATAATTTTCATTCAGCACACCACATAAATATTAAACAAATGATTAAACATTTTATTTCGAGGCGGAAGGAGAAAAAAGACATTATGTTTTTTATCCAAGGCATACTGCAAATGTGGAAACAAAGCAAAACGCTATGCCTGTTCTCCAATAAGGTATGATTTTTTTAAATTTTTACATGAAAGTTTAGATATGTTGAACCCAATGACAGTTATATTTATCTAAACGTATTTAAAAAAAAAAGAACAATGTATTAATGTATTAATATAAATGTTATCCTCCAGTCAGTAGATGCTCAGATGAAAATTGCTAATTTTTTCTTGACCAATTCTCATACGCTCCAGACGAACATGTAGGTCTCTGCGCTTTTTACCAACATCAGAGTCCTCGAACAGGAGCTCGCTCACATTTGCCCCATCCAGTAAACTCAAACATGTCAAAAGACAGGAGCTGAGCAGTTTGCTCAGCATGAAAAGAGTGTGATCATCATGGGCAGCTGGTCAGCCATCCGCTGCACCACAATCTGAAAGAAAATCAAAGAGCTGCTAAGCACTGCAGTCCATTCAGTCTCATATTTGTTACTGAAAACTAAGAAAACCTCATAATACCTCAAAATACGCCTGCAGCATTTACCGTACTTTGCATTTTTTGTCAAAGAGAGGTATCTGCTTTTTGAAAACGTCTCTTGGGTATCTCTTCAGGCTCTTTAAGTAGATAGGATCTTGAGTGAAGATCATTTCTTCCATTGCAAACTGCTCTGAAATCCTTTTCTCCGCCTTTTCTTGCTGGACTGATTGAATGTTGTAAATTTTGTCCTAAAAAATTAAAAAGGAGAAAACTTAATTAAAAATGGTCAATCAATTAGTTTTGTATGCC
The DNA here is from genome assembly GCF_018340385.1 of Cyprinus carpio. Lineage (NCBI taxonomy): Eukaryota > Metazoa > Chordata > Actinopteri > Cypriniformes > Cyprinidae > Cyprinus > Cyprinus carpio. The sequence continues at coordinate 9,971,620 of NC_056596.1, read as the reverse complement.
ACTAATCAAGAGCAATATTTACCTTAGTGATATCTAGAAGAACAGGGTAGTTCTGGAAACACTGATTGACTACATCAGTAAACTGCTTGATGACGATGTCTTCAGGACAAATACATAAATTAACAAAAACGGCAAATACTCACAGACCAGATGTGCTACAAGTAAATACATTCCAAGTGCCATTCAGATGTGATCTAATCTTTTGGTCTTATATTGGAAACCAGAAACCCCCAGAAGATGTTAAACATGAAGATGTGTGCTGGTACCTTTGATGACATTGAGTAATTTATTGGCAGGGTCTTTAAGTGTGGCCACATGCTTCTGCAGAACCACCTCAAACATTTTGTAGTTGCTGAAGCCGAGTAATTCCCTCCCTCTGAAATCCTGGTTAAATGTTATTTCCTCTTCAGTCGAATTATTAACTTGTTTGGGAGCAAAACAGATTTTTTTTTCATTGGAAAAACACAACAGTGAATTTAAACTTATATTATGTTTCTTAAATATGAAAATATACTTACAGGATGGCTTTCTATTGTTAAGAAGATCATTCCATTTCTTGAATTCCATCCGAAGCTGGCCATATAAATTTTCCCCAATGATCAGCTCTCCTGTTGATATGGACTTGATTTGGTCGATGAATTTCATTATAGTCTATGAGAGCAAAAATAACAATTTATTTACATTAAAAATTGTTATCATTATAACATTAATCATATAGGGGAAATATGATAAAAATAGATGTAAAGGATTCAGTATCGTCATCGCAATAATTTATTCTAATCATTGCTGTTCCACAATTATTGGCAAAAATGTAAATTAAAAATTTAAATTAAAATACTATCCTTGTGGCGGCCATCTGACAAAATTTAGAAGTAGTATTCTATCTGTGACAACCCTCAGTTGTTGGACCCAAAATAATAATTATGAGAAGCAATAAGATGTTATGGACTGAGATAATTAAATTCTTACTTCAGTGAGGAATAGTTTGGCTCCCTTAGGGTCTTGTGGTGGTCCAGCCTCACACTCTTTGAGGTCATCCCTCAGGTCCCACAACTGCTTTTTTATCTGCTCATTGAGCTGCGGCAGGGATTTCTGACAAAAATGAGTGAAAAAAAAACTTAATAAAAATTATTAACATGACCAGAGATTTATGCTCAAAATGAATTAGATAAATTAGATGTCTTTTGCCACTTGTGTCTTTTTCACATTGCAAATGAGGTGCATAAACATTTAGTTAAAGGGATACTCCACCCCAAAATGAAAATTTTGTCATTAATCACTTACCCCCATGTTGTTCCAAATCCGTAAAAGCTTCGTTCTTAACACAATTTAAAATATTTTGGATGAAAACCTGGAGGCTTGTGACTGTCCTATAGACTGTCAAGTAAAATACACCATCAAGGTCTAGAAAAGTCTCTGTCTTTCCCTACATCACCGTAGCGCAGGCTGCGTATGCTCCATAGACAGTAAAAGAAATGGACACAGCGACCCCATTGGAACTCAATTGAGACAAGTGAAGCCCATTTTTAGCGATTTTTAGCACTTCCGTTTATAGCATCTTCCGTTTCTGACGGGCAGACTCAAACTAAGCTTGATGACGTCAGCAACCTGTCTGACAGATGTAAAATCTTTTCTAGTAGCTGTGCATGCAAACTGCCATCGTTAATCTTGCAGAGACGGCGAGAGCTTGAGCGGGTCCGGAGTTCTTTGGCGTGAGTGAGCAGGAGTAAGTATTCTGATTAATTTATTTTGTATAGTATTTTAAAATGTAACGCCAGTACGCCATATCTCTTGACGTCTCCCCGATTGCCTGCGAGCGTCTCCTCCATGTCTGTACGGTAATTCTCTACTGTGCGACAGAGAGTCGAGTGGTTATGACGCAATCGTTAGCCTATTTTACAAAAAAAACTGTTTCTACGGGGCCATAATGTAACATAGAAGGTAATGGAGCCCTTTAATACATTGTCGTGTATCTTAGAAATAAATAATGGACAAATGGAGTCTTTAAACGCCTCAGATGATAAAGTTATCCGCTGTCAAAGTGACGCAAAAATGAATGGGAGTCAATGGGATGGCTAACGCAAGTGAGTTCTGCTACAAGATGGCGGCACGCGGCTGACTTCAACTTCCGGTCGACTTCCTTCCCGCCTGGTATGCTCTTCTGTGTCAGCCGCACCACAAGGATTCGCTGTTTTCTTTCAAATCAATGCGTAAATACACGTAGAAAACAGCGAATCCTTGTGGCGTGGCTGACAGAAGAGCGTAGGCAGCCTGCACCATGGTGTTGTGGGGAGAGACAGAGAAGATGAATCATTAAAAATAAACAGTTCTTATTTTTGTGTTTTCTTCTCGTACAATAAAAGTTTTCTCGTCCACTTCATAACGTTACGGTTGAACCACTGATGGTAGATGGACTATTCTGATGATGCTTTTCATACTTTTCTGGACCTTGACAGTGTAATTTACTAGGCAGTCAATGGGACAGTCACAAGCCTCCCAGTTTTCATCCAAAATATCTTAAATTGTGTTCTGAAGAAGAACGAAGCTTTTACGGGTTTGGGATGAAATGGGGGTAAGTGATTAATGACAAAAAATTTATTTTGGGGTGGAGTTTCCTTTTAAGAATATTAAAACTCATTGTCATGGTGTAGGGTTATAACAAGACTGCAAACACAAGGGTTAAAAAGATCAGAGGAAATGCATCAGTGGGAATTTATGACTTATTTTGCTTTCAAAACTGTACATTTATATTTCAGAAAGTATAAGTCTGAATCACTGATGTTTAGAAACTTACTTTAATATGATCAACGAGATTCTGAGTCAGTTTGGTGGCAAGACTTTTAATAGTCGCTTTGTCCTCATTCAAGAGGCATCTGTTGAAAAAGAAAAAGCATTTTTTGTAAGGTGGCATATAGTAGCTTGATAAGCAGGTATTTCAGAAATGGCCAATGGGAGGTGCAGCCGAGTTATACTGAAATCTCTGTATCTTTAGTCCAGGTATCTAAAATTATGCTAGAGAACTGGTTGGAATTGTAAAACAAAGCAACCTGTATCTAAAAAGGGCAACTCAAATCTCATGGACACATACACATTTTTGAGAGCAAAAAGGTTAAATAATCTTTTCAGATTGTAACCTGAAAAAAAACCTGTTGTTTTTGGAAGAAATCCTCCCTCTTGTTTCTGCTGCCCCCTCCAGAGATATTTTCTCATTGATCTGTTGTTGTCCTCTACACTTCACCATGATGTAGTCCTTTGCGGAGAGGGGAAACGTTTTGTTCTGAACAAGTCCAGAATTTTTGTTTCTGTTCCCCTGTCAATGAGGTCTGGCTTGGTCAAAATGGCTGAGAGAATGAAAAAATTCTTATTGGTAAAATTTGCATTTTGCTGACAGAAGTGCCTAAAAATATTTGGTGACATTTAGATGTTCTGTTTCATTACCCCGACAGTTCTTTTGCCCTCAGGATCTACTTGTTGTGCCATTTTTAATGCTTCTGTGTTGCAATGTCAGTGTTACAGCGGGACCACTACCATGTTTATAGTCTCTTGCTTCTCAATATATCTCGTGATCAGACGTTTAATCTACAAGACATGAAGGCAAGACATGAAAGTTTTAAACCTGGATAAGTATGGTACTGAATGTGGCATACAAAATCAGATTTATATCACCCACCTGTTTTTCAATATCCTCTGGTTGTCCATTTACTGGGACTCGGGCAATTCCAGGCAGGATCGATCAGTGTGAGGTCACCACACATCTGGTGACCATGACCTCTCAAAAGTGATGAGCTCCTCACATATTCCTACTCCTTTTTCCTGCCAGCTCATTCTGGGCTGTAACACACACATTGCAAAATGTGTTTCTCAACACACTGTAACAGAGAGCTATTTGCCTCAAATACAAACTGACTATGCCCTAGGTCCTAGGTAGACCCATTTTACACATTTGTCCTCGACACCCTCACTAAATGATTTTTGCTTGGATTTTTCCATTCAGTGGCGAAGCTGTGGGTGAGTGCAGGTCATGGGCCCACCCACTTTTAACTGTGGCCCACCCAATGAGAAGTTGGTAATTTACCAAATGGATGTAATTTATTAAATAATAATAATAATAAACATCTTATTTCACTATACATTTTTATATTTATAATTATTAAACGTGAGTTTTCATGGTCAATTACAGGTAGATTCTGAACTTTCCCTCTTCCTATAGGAGCATATGCTTGTCAAAATGATGATTGGTCTTTCTGTTAGTCCCACCCACAATGTTATGTTTGCGAAATAATGACATAAAAGTAAAATGCGCACATTTGTGGAGTTGAATCTGAAAACAGTGAAAAAAATATCATTCAGTCAATTCTTTAAAAAATGTATTGTGTATGTAAAGTGTATGACTGTATAGGTTCTTATTAATTTTTTATTTTTGAGGAGTTATTAATCATTACATTTATTCAATATAAAATTCTGGTCTTTCTATTGACATATGACTGAAACATAAAAATGCAAGTTACTTGCTTTATGGTTCAATATTAGAAATAATCTAATCATCAAATTTAGAAACAAATGCTATCTCCTGTAGTTGATATTGCCAGCGCTTACTAAAATTTATTGGTATACACCATAGACTGTATAAAAACAGGTATACACATACATTAATATTATTGGTATACAGTAATAGCAACAAATTACATTATTGTTTAACTGAAAAACAAAACAGACAGCAAGCATTTTTCTTAACCTTGTTCGATGTAGCTTTCAACCAATGATGAATTCACAAATTCTGTTTTCTTTTCACGGTAAGACAGAACAGCCTTCCAGTTAACTCCACTTGTTACCTTCTTCAACTTCAGCTCTAATGGACATCTGGTGACGATTCCTATCAAACACAGTTGAGTCCACAATTACAGTGAATTACAAACAGTGAACATTATTTGACATGTACATCATATATAAACTAGAGGCTAAAGTTAGTGAACAAACTTTGATGTTGGCTTGAGAAAACTGCGAAAAGCCAACATGGACAGCCTTGAGGCAAAAGAGCCAGACAACACTTCTGCTTTGTTCTCTAGATCACACCACAACAAAAAAAGTTAAACAGTTATTGTCTTTGCGATATTTTTTTCTGTAGAGCCTTGCTATTTTGTATTCTAATAAATAAGCTTATTATGACAACAAAACTAACCTGTCTTAATAATGCAACAATAAATGAATTTTCACTCTTTTGATGGATTAATATAAAAGACACAGCAGCTGGTAATTGCGGTCGCTTTAATGCACCAGTCAAATATAAGGATCCACATCTGATTTATTTCTTAACAGTTTATGTTCACATGAGACAAAACAACTGTTTTGGATGATATTCGCCAAGATATTATGTATTTTGACATAATCTTGTATTTATTTGTCCGTTTAAATGCCAAATGAAGCAGAATTGTTTTTGTAATATTTCTTATAGACCCTTGTTATATTGTATTCTAAGAAATAAGCTAAACTAAAACTAAAAGTGTAGATAGCAGTTAAATTTCAAAGCAAGCAAATTGCAAGCAATAGCACAAAAAAGTAAGGTTTTAGGTTTGCAGGTATTCCATGCAGATGCAGAAATGGAAGAATGAAAAATAACAATTCCATACTTTTCATTTAATATAGATTAATTCTTGTTAAAGGCACAAAAAAACCAGCCAAGAGAAATGAATAATTCTCGCTTTTTCGGATGGACTTACATTAAGACCATTTAATTGGCAAGGCTTAAAAACAGATGAAATTATTAACTTTTGTGAGGAGGCAACAGTAGCTAGTCAGAGCAGTGACAGATCAGTCATCTGTCTCGAGTGGCTTTCCCCACTGGCCTCTGGCCATCAGACAGTCATTGTTCAGCTCTGACCTGGTCACAATCAAATATTTTTGTTTAGCTTGTAAGTGTGAATGAAATGTATGTATTTATTTGTAAATTTAACTGATTGAAAACAAAAGTAATGAGGGGAGTTTAAAGATTTCTTATCCTGCGAACTCCCTCTAGTGGACTGGGAACCTTGTCCCTCTAGAGGGGGAATTTTTTGCTCAGACAATGTACATGAAAGTCTATGGGAATTTTAATAGGAATTTTTTAATTTTTAATAATTATTCAGTATGAAAACTGCTAAGTCTGACCAGTCTGAAAGATATAGCAACAAACAAGCTACACATCAGGGCCCAAGTCTCTGCCGATGTAGCATGAACGCCTTTAGGAAGAGATACAGTTAGAATTTTGTAGTCTCAGAAGAAAAAACGAATTGGAAGAGTAAAGTTGGCCTGAAAGAGGCCTTGTCTGAAAGTTTAAAGCAGTTGTAAAAACTTGAAGTTTGAAAGTTTAGATAGCTAGATTAGATAGATAGATGTTAAGATAACATTAGATAATATGTTGCTAGCATGATTTAACTTTAGCATGTTTTTTAGCAGTTGCTAGCTTCACTCTAACATGATTTACATGGTTTTAGCATGTTTTTTAGCATAGTTCTAACACAATTAACCATGTTGTTAACATGTTTTTAAAAATAGATTAGCATTTTGTTAGCATGATTAGCATGTGGTTTAGCATGTTTTTTACTGCATGATTTGCACTGTTGTTAGTATGCTTGAGTAGCATTTTTTAGCATGATTAACAAGTTGTTAGCTAGCATGTTTCTAACATGATTAGCATGTTGTTAGCATGTTTGATAACATGTTTCTAGCATGATTAGCCTGTGTGGCTAGCATGTAATAAACACTGACTTAGCATGTGGCTAACCAATTTTTTTCGGCCTGATTACCATCGTTTTCTTTACATGATTAGCATGGTGCTAGCATGTTTTTAAACCAGATTAGCATGTTGTTAGCATGTTTCTAGCATGCATTACCCTGGTGGTTAGACAGTCGATTTGAACCCTTATTCATGGGTCTAGAGACCATGGTGGCGGGAGGAGTAGCACTGTCAAAGTTTTGTCTGTGAAAAAAAAGACAGAATTACTCCCCACAAAAAAATTGTCAAGACAACACTCTGAAGTTTGTGCTTGAGCCCGCCAAAATCGACAAGTCTCTGAAAATATTTTAAAAGCTAGAAGTTTTTTAAAGATTTTTCAATTTGAAAGTAGGCTTTGAAGTTTTAAAGTAGCTTTAAAGATTAAAGTTTGAATGTTGTGAAGGCAATAAAGTCAATTATAGCAAAAACGATATCGATACAGATAGATAGATAGATAGATAGATAGATAGATAGATAGATAGATAGATAGATAGATAGATAGATAGATAGAATCCAGCCAAAATCCAGATAAAAAACAGTTAAAACCAGCTGAGAAACAAACTAATAACCAACCAGCTAAAAACCAGTCGATTTAGAAAAAAAAGTTAAAACCAGCTAAACCCAGATGATTTAGCATTGAACCAGCCTATCGTTGACCAGCTAAGATTAGCCTGACTAGCTAAAGGAAGACGACCATGATTAGCATGTTGTTAGCAAATGTCAGCATGTTTCTAACACTGTTGTCAGCATGTTTCTAGCATTATTAGCATGTTCTAGCATGTTTTTTAGCATGATTTCGCATACGTTCCTGGATGTTGTTAACATGATTAGCATGTTGTTGGCATGATTAACGTTGTTAATGTAGGGATGTGCCTGAATAGTGAATCTCTATTCGGAAAGGCACGAAAAATGAATAGTAATGCGTTCTACGGAGCTACTAAAGGGATATGGTTCGCCACTTATAACCTGTTACATACCATAAAATTTCACTTACCACATAAAACAAATAAGGAAAGATGACTGATAAGACGTTGGAGATTGATTTTGCAGATCCTGAGCACCACTGACAAAACACTCTAATCTTGTAAAAATTTGTGGTAAGAGTGCTGCCGCTCCGTGGTATACACGAAGTATGTGTGATCGTGAATCTCGAACAGTGAAAGTAAAAAGCGCATTCAAAAATGATTTCAATGTCCCATATATTAATAGCAGCTCCCTGATGCCCACAATTTTTATACAGTACAAACACCCAACAATATAATTGTGAGAGAAAGCACTGAACATCTTTTCCTCTCATCTAGTATTTATTCCCTTTAGGGGGTTCCGTAATACACATAATTTCCATTCCAAACACGTTATTCAGATTCGGGCACATCACTATTGTTAACAGACTGTTAGCATGTTCTTAGCATGATAGCATGAAAAAAAAGGTTAACAACCAGCTAAAAACCAGTTGATTCAGTTAAAATCCAGCTAAAAACAAACAAACAAACAAACAAACAAACAAACAAACACAAGCTAAAACCAGCCTAGGCTGACTTGTCTAGTCTTAGCTGGTTTAACTACGCTTGAATCAGCTGATTTAAGCTTTCTGGTTGGTTCTTTTAGCAGGTTCAGCTAACCCAGCTAAGAACAGCCCAAAACGTGGCCAAAACCACTTTAAAGGGCTGGTTCACAATAAAATGAAAATTAGCTTGTGTTTTACTCACCCTCGAAGCACCCTTTTGTATATGAACTTTAAATAAAGCGTTGTGCGCATTCATAATAAAACGTGACGCACATGGCTATAAAGGCGTGAAACGGCGTTCTGTAGTGAATGCATGCATTTTGTAAGAAAATATTCATATTCAAACTAAATAAACACCTTTCTCGTCACTTCCGGTATCTATCATAGGCAGACGCCGTTCTGGCGGATGTTGTAGTACGTGGGCATTGCATTATTAGTGAAGAAAAATGCGGCGCGAGAGAACAAAACAAAACGCCGGTAACCAATTAGAAGTACAAACCGAGGATTTGGAAAGAAAAATGTCGGAGGATTTCGATATAAACCAACAGGAGACTGGTCTTTCTTTGCTAAAATAAGGAAACTTTGCTTCCCTTGATCCCTATAAGCAAAACTCGCGAGAGACTTAGCATATCTCAAAGGAACACGCACTGTGCATACGTCCTACGACATTGTACGCCGGAATGGCCATCCACTGCTATGACAGATAACGGATATTACAGAAAAGTGTTTATGTACGTTTTCTTACACAAAAACCATGCATTCACTACAGAACACCTTTGTTCACCCCCTGGAGCCGTGTGCGGCATGTTTTATTATGAATGTGCGCGCTTTATTTGACGACTTGTGGCCTGTTCAACTGCAACACCTACTGACTGCAGTGATAGAGCTTGGAATAGCCAGGAACAAAAAAAATTTTTAATATAACTCCGACTGGATTTGTCTGAAAGAAGAACGTCCATATACACCTAGGGTGCTTCGAGGGTGAGTAAACACACAAGCTATTTAAATTTTTGGGGTGAATTCCCTTTAAAAAAACACAAAAACATCATACTCTTTTTATATCTTTTTCAGCAGTAAGTAGTTGTTCAGTGTTACTATATAGACATTAGACAGCTTTAAAACACCATAAAGTCTCACATTGTGATTAAAAGTTTTCAATGAAAGTCTATCGGATTTTTGGTGGATTTGATAGTCTGGTTTTCATGAAAACTGTAAGTGCGGATCCCAGTGAGAAAAGTCATAGCACACCAAGTCAGTTATCAGTCTAAAGGTCTGACCCCCGAGTTTGGTGGTTGTAGCTTTAAAGCTTTCCTAGCGCGGTCAGGTGGGTTAAAATTTGGATCCTCAGAGGAAGAAAAGATAAAACTCTAAATAAAAACTAAACAGCAAGATCAGTATGTTTTGCCTTTCTCAAGCTAACTTAATAAGTATGCAAGAGAAAACAGTAGTTAATGTTTTGTCCTTTGTCAAGCAACACTAATAGAGCCTTATAGCATTTCAGTAAGTTGGCTTTCTCAAGCCAACATAATTATATAAAAACAGTGCAAGTACTAAACATAAGAAATCATTCACTTATTTGCATTATGTTTGAATATGTATACAGTGGCATACAAAAGTTTGGGAACCCCTTGCAGAATCTGTGAAAATGTGAATAATTTTAACAAAATAAGAGAGATCGTACACAAAATGCATGTTCATTGTTTTATTTAGTAGTCTGTGCTGAATAATTTATTGTACATAAAAGATGTTTACATTCAGTCCACAAGACAAAAACAACCAAAAAAATAAATAAATTGCTGAAATGATAAAATAACCCCATTCAAAAGTTTGGGAACCCTTGGGGTTCGTTAATCTGTGTGTGGTTTACCTGGATGATACACAACTGTTTTTTTTTTTTTTTTTTTTTTTTTTTTGATGGTTGTTCTTTGAATCTCTTGTTTGTTCTGAACAGTTAAACTCAGCACTGTTCTTCAGAAAAATCCTTCAGGTCCTGCAGGTTCTTCAGTTTTCGAGCATCTTTTGCATATTTGAACCCTTTCCATCTATTTTAATAAATTTTATGCAGGTATAAACAACATGTAAACACTGCAAAAGGTTTTCCCACAAACTCAACTGACAGGCAAGTAATTGAACACAATAAATGTATTCATTTAAAAGAACAAAGCAGTGGTCCCCAAACTGGGGACGAGGCAAGGCTGAGGCATAGTTTTAAGGCCCTATGAAATCCATTTTATTTTTTTGCTGAATTTCGTAAAAACAAATTCCAAGTTCCGTTTTTTTCTGGATTGTTTATTGATAATTTTTCTCAACTCTGTTTTAATAGTTAAATTAAATTGTATTAATTAAAAAGCATGTCTAATTAATTAAAATAATGAAACATACATTTTCACATCAATTTATTAAAAGTTTAACAAAAAATACATGTTTAGGGCCTTATGAAATGTTTATTTTTTTCTCACCATATTACTCACAATTTTCTAACCGTTTGAATGCATAAAACCACTTAATTTATTCTTTTTTTTTCTTTTTTTAAGTAGCCTTATGAATTTTTTCCCTCAGGAATTCTGTGTTGAGTATTTACATTTTTTCTGGTTATTAAAATGAAGGCATAAAACATTAATTTCATCATTTATCTTTTACTTATTAAAAATTAAAGCAAACTGTATTTTTTGGCAAACAAAGGGGATTTACTATTAAAATGAAAACATGGAAGAAATGTTGTGTGATTAACGAAAAGATAATGGTTGTTTCATTTTAGTAGTAGTAATAGCAGTAGGCTATGTATACATTCTACTGAAAATAGTTACGCATTGTCGTCATCATATCAAACTGGACTTTTATTTTGACAGGTTGCCGTGAATACCTTTACAGTTCTGTGTATTTGATATGATGCTAGTTTTACTCAAATCAAACGGTCAAATGCTCATCAGATGTTGTTCATGTGTTTATGTCCTTATTTCGTGTACGGCAGATGCTGAAATCACCGCAAGTGTCACGCGCGTTCCATTGTGTGTGTATGTGGTAAATGAAACCGCGCGTCTGCGCACTTCATTAACAGAGACAGGCTGAATATGTATGATTCATATTTAAATCAACTTTTGTGGCTTTATATTTACAGATACTAGTTTCAATCGAGCGCGTTTATGTGTAATTACCAACTTTCTCGATTAATTAACTTAAATTCCGTGACATTTTCCGTCGTTAAACGTGACATTATGTTTTTCAAAATTATGACTGCAAAGACTTCACTGCGGAATTTTCCCGCTTATAATGCGGCCATTTGCCAGATGTGAACATAATATGTTCTACCTTACATAATCACCTGGTGAAAGGGCCAGTGTAAGCCCACATATTTCTAAAATCTACCACGAGGATATCGTCACGTTCTCGCGAGACCAGTCAGATCCCGCGAGACACATCGGACTCTCGCGAGATCTCGTGCCACAAGATCTCGTCACACCCCTAATACATATGAATATCCAGTATCAAAGGAGAGTAAAATTAGTCCTCACCAGTCCCTCTTGGTAAAGCAATTCCAGACAGTGCCTCCAACACAGAGCTTTTTCCAGAACTTTGGTCTCCGATCACTGCAATAGTTGGTCATGCCACGTCCTTGTGAATGCCAACTGACCGCATGAGTGTCCATCAGATCAATGTATGGACGAATGGCTACTTGACCGAATCTATCCTAAATGCACTGTGAACCTCTCCGTTCATTTTCTGACTATAAAGAAGAAAAAATATATACATTTACCTTCTAAAACCTCAAAGAGTTGCACTATTTAATTTTTAGTTTATGTCCCGTCTATAACTATAGTTTATGTCCCTTTATGGGATTTCGTCCATTTTAAATTAAATTGAAATACCCTCATTTCTTATTTTTCCTTTAAGCATTATTTTTTTGCTATTATTGTTTATTTTAGTGCTCTTTAATTTTTTTTTATTTTAGTTTTTTTCTTTATTCCGCAGTAAAATGTAAAGCACTTTGAATATTGCATGTGCAACATTTACTATAATAAATGTATGTATCCATTTACAAATGTACCAATTTCTTTCTTTTTAATTTATTTCCGAGCACATACCAAGAAATAAAACCTAAACCTAAACCGTAAAATGCATTTATAAACATATGTACACCAAAGTCTAAATGCATTTAGCATGCTGAATGTTGTCATTATCATAACGAGCAACTACTTCTGTTACACAGGAGATGTAAAAAAAAAAAAACAGAACATACTTTACCTTGAAAAAATAAGGAAGAAATGAAGTTAGTTCTAATATCCTTCTTTTGGGGGGTTTTTCTTCTGTTACGTTTAATCCAAACAGACTTAAAAGAATGTAAATAAAATTAGATCAAACACGAGGGGTTTCATCATGATCGTGTTTCCGTTGATGCCTGAAAAATGTTTCAGTTTCACTTTTGATGAGACCACATTTTATATGAACCGGTAACATAAGCATCATATACACAAATCTCATTAGTAGTGGCAATGGGAATCTGGTAAAGTTGGTTTAACTTTTCACATTTGTTTAAATATTTGGTTTCATACCCATTAAACTCACTCCAACCCTTTTGGCCTCAGAAAACCCTCAGAAAAAAGGTACAAAATTGTCACTGTGCTGTCACCCTAAAGCTAAAAGCTACTTTATTTACCCCTAAAAGGTACACATTAGTACTTTAAAAGTATGCACTACCACCTTTTTTATAGGGTACTAACACACATGTATGCTCCCTTTATTTCCTTGTTTCCTTGTCCTTACTTGGTAAAAAAAAAAAAAAAAAAGGTGATTCATTTGTGTTATATTGTTCTACAGGGCTGCTGAATGCTTGAATCTGATTGGGCTGGACAAAACTTTTACAGGTGTACCAGTTATTTTCATGAGTGGAAATGCACAGTTAAAGTTGCTGTGCCCCATTACATGTCCATCTCACTTCACCAAAATGATTTCACTTATTTTAAAGGTCCATAAAGCCTACAGTAGTAAAATAACCCAAATCCAACAAAAACAACCTGACCAGCCATATAAATATAGCAATAAGATAAAACCTACTTGAATTACTGATCGAGCTGCTTTGAAATAATCTGTATTGTGTAAAGCATTATATAAATGATGAAGGTGACTTGACCTATATGCAATACTCTACACAATGGCAACCCGATATGGCATACTCTCTACACCATCTTCAGAAACATGGTGCTAATTATATGCTGATGATACTCAGTTCTATATTTCTTCAGGGCCCATACAAATTTGCAAAACTAACTGAATGCATAGTTGATATAAAAACTGGGTTACTAGCAATTTCCTACTGCTTAATTATGAAAAAAACAAACAAACAAACACACACAAAAAAAAAAAAACAGATGAGGTTTTAATTATTGGACCAAAAACCTCTGCATGTAATAACCTAGAACGCTGTCTAACACTTGATGGCTGCTCCTTCAGTTCTTCATCATCAGTTAGAAACCTAGGTGTGTTATTTGATAGCAATCTTTCCTTTGAAAGACACATTTCTAGTAACACATTTTTCCATCTTAAAATATATCAAAATTACAACCTACTCTCAAAATCAAAAAATGCAGAAATGTTAATTCATGCGTTCATGAGGTTAGATTATTGTAATGCTTTATTGGGTGGTTGCTCTGTGTGCTTAATAAAAAAATCCATCTGGTCCACAATGCAGCAGCTGGAGTTACTAGAACCATGGAAGTACGACTGTATTAAGAGACCATATTATTACCAGATCAGATGGTCATTGTAGCCACACAGATCCAGTACATATCCAGACCAGATGGTGGATCAGCACCTAGAGACGACCTCTACAGCCCCATACTGTTAGCGTAAGCCCATGTCTAGATGGCCCCAGAGACAGATCCTCTTGCAAATACCTCATCACCTTGATGACCATGGACACAAGGCCATGGGAATGAGAAAAGACAAGACCTCTGCACCTGTGTTGCTGCCTTGAATTAAACACGCCATGCTGGTTTCGTCTGGCCAGAGGAATATTGGGCTCCTGAATGAGCCTGGTTTCTCCTTAGGTTTTTGCTCCATTTTTGGTCACCGATGGAGGTTTGGTTTCTGTCAGTGTCCCCTTATTAAGAGTATTTGAATTGGATGATGGCATGTCCTGAAATCACTCAATGAACTGCACTTTGGTGGGGCCTGGAAGCTGACTCTGTTTATGGTCTTGCATTATTGCCAATCTATTTCCTGTTTGACACTGTAACCGCTACTTTGATCTCCTACCAGTGATTGTATACCCGCCACTATACCACGCCACATGTGCTGCACTTGTTCATAAACTGTTTCTCTAGAGCTTGTCATTACCTTAAAAAAATTATATTAACATTGTTTTATTACCGCGGCGTCAATGTTTTAATAATGTCAATTCCTAATTTGTCACCACACACTGGAACAATGTTCTTAATCTAACCACATAAAGACAATATTATTGTTTTTCCACAGTTGGCTTAGGCAACACCAGTCCCCCAAAAAAAAACTCCTTTCCCCCAACCATGGTTTAGGCCTACCTCTGCCGCTTATTATAAACTGCAAGCCTTGTCTTGACCACAACTGCTTCTGGGACCACCAAAAAGTGAAAATGAAAGCAAAGTTTTTGAGAAATTACACTTGCTTGAATCCTGTGTGTCCCCGAGAGGACTCTATAGTGTGATGATTAATATAAAACACGGGTAAGACTCAAAATTTAAGTACATTAAGGATAAAAAAACAAAAACCTATTTCATACTCCTCATGAAAATGTAAAAAAATTAAAATTAAGTAAAATTTAAGAAGAAGGGAGACAAACAACATAACAGCGTCTTCAGATTCATACAGTGTCATTTTGTTAAAAGAATCACACGCTAGTAGTTGATTAACGCCAGCATATGACTAATTGATTGATGGAGTTTGACTTTGACATATAATTATGTCCATGATGTGCACTTTGACATTATAAAATTTCCATATGCGGAACCCCGGCGTGCGTGAAACATCCATCCGTCATCCTTTGAGCTCCGCGAGGTGAAAATGTGTTGGTTGTCCAGTGAACCAAGTGATGAATGAGATCCCTGAAGAATGTGTTTTGTAGGCTACTATACACATTCTCATATAGCGGCCGGATCCATCTGCGGACGCGTGTGTGTGTGGTGTGTGTGTGTGTGGTAGCCGAGGTATCAGGTTGCGTTCTGTAATGCCCCGCGTGCGCGCTCTCTCTCCGCTCTCTGGGTCTCTCTGTATGGGGCTGTGAGAACGATATTGGCTTTAAGTGTCACTAATTATAAACAATTTTAACAGATCGTGTGTTTGTGTGTGTGTGTGTGTGTGTGGTGTTTGCATTTATAGTTGACTACGGTTATAAAAAAGATTCTCAACAATATTAATACACTGAGAATAATTCCAATAAAAAACAAATAAAATTCCCCTCATTCTTTTCGCGCGAAAAGTCTTCCTTGCGCAGGCATCACGATTCTTGCAAATGATAGGTTTACAAAAAAATCTGCTGTTAAAACTCCGTGGCGTTCTCTCTTTCTCTCTCTCTCTCTCTCTCTCTCCGACCCTGCGTGAGAGGCTTCTCCCGTAATCTCTGTCCGCTGCGCGAGGAGAATGCGGATAACGTTGGCAAAAACGTTTTTAAATGCAGCTACATTGTAAACTCAAAATAGCGCGATTATTGATCGTCTAATGTTTAAATAAACATACCCCCTTTACAGCTGTTGTCCGGTTGTCCTGACATTTTATCCTACCCGTCGAGTTTCCTACCAGGGTTTTCTGCGCATGCGCACATCAATATCGCGTCCTTTTTATCATGCTAAACAATGATTTTTAAGTATCTGTCAAGTACTGTATGGGGAGGTTTAGGGTTGGGGGTAGGTTGTAGACCTTTACTAAAAACACATTCTAGGTATGTAGATTGGTTTAAGAGTGTTACACTAAGTTTCTTATTTTAATCATGGTATTCGTACAGATCTAGATTCTAGAATGTTGGAGCAACCGATTTTATTTTTTTTCATCGTATCTAATTCCCGTCTCAAAACGTGGTGTCAAAAAGGTTTTAATTGTTTACGCTAAAATTACATCTATTTTAAATATTACTCAGCTTATTCTCGGATTTGGCGTTGGGTCCGGTTATTTTTTTTTCCAGTGTTTTAGCTACGGTGCAGACACGGGCTCGTCTTATAGCCTACAGTACATTTATTTTCAGAAGTGGTCCAGAGAACATTGTTGGGAATGTTTACAGAAGGTCTCATGCGGATATCTTTACCACCGTAATCTTACACTCTGTTTTTTAAGAAGCTTGTTTACCTAACATCAAGGTAGCTTAGAGCATGTTTTCGGATTTAACCGTGACGACGTGGTTGTAAAATACACCAGTCCTGTTATGTTCACAGACTTCAGGCTCTGTTTGTAAACGAGGCATGCATGTGGACGTATCACATTGACAACTTTTACGATGTTTTCATAGACCTTTTACAAATAAACAATGTTACACCAACCAGTGTATCTCTACAAGAATGACGAGACCCGCAGTTATGATTATTAAAACTAAGAATAAGGCCCACACACTGACATAAATTTGCGTTAAAAATAAATTTAAATTTTGTAGTTTTTTTCAAACCTAAAACCATGATGCTCTAATGCAGGGGGTTAGAGTAGTCAAAATGAGCTCTGCGGATGCTGCAAGGCGCTTACAGAGACTTTTCTTATGAATTAGACCTAGACTGAAATCAGTTGTAATAAGTTTGTTTCCAGCGCAAACTACTTTTTAAAAAGGCGCTACGATGTCTTGACAGCCATCTTTACAACATATTACACTTTCTTTCTCACCTAAAAATGGTATCATACCCTGATGTTTTAATGCACCAATTTATTTTCACACTATAAAGTTTTATTTTATTAAAATAAAAACAAGAGGGTTATACAGTATTATATTACTAAGCATTGATCAAATAATTGCTAAGAATATATTCAGATACCTCAATAAGTCAAACTATCACCCCACCTGATTTGTCTGATGGCTTGTGATGATATAAATATTTCCTGATACAGAGCGGTTAAGATGTAACTATACTATGTGTACAAGTTCAATATTCCTTTTCCAATGTTTAAATGTAATCTTTTTTGCTTTAAATGTCCACACTCACAAAATCCTTAGACAAAATGAAAATACGAATGTATGAAAGTATTTTTCTCTAAGATATTTGTAATTTCCAGACTAAAAGCTTTTAGATTATTAAAACAATTGAGTTATAGCCTACATTGTCTCTTGATACGTATCTCGGAAACCAGCGAGTACATGAACCACTATAATACAATAAACTCATAAATTCATTGTGATTCTATCCTATTAACGAATATATATAACTTTAGTTTATATACATATCTGACTTGTCTCTTCGAAACACAACAAAAGTTTTTTCTTCTGACCTTTTTTTATTATTGGTGGAACAACATCGGTGTTGTTTGGGGGAAAACACATACTGTAGTGTTATGTTTCTAAGGTAGGTGTTGTAGTTTAAATCACATCTTTAACCTCTAAAACATTTTTCATTCAAACTATCTAACGCACACACTACACACACAAGAGCTTGTCAACAGACTCCTACAAACCTGCAAAAAAAGATTTTAAGTTTTTTAGAATCATTTAGCTGTACCTTAGAACCTAATGGACATCTTTTTAACCCTTATTACAAGTAGCGATACTGAAGGAGCTGCATTAACGCTGTTGAACTCTAAAAAATGGTGAATAATGTCGCTTAAGACTAGTTTGACAAATAAGGTATGCTCATAAAACACGCCGGGGCCCCAATTTGAACGCATTCTACAATGGAGTTCAACTGATTGCAGAAAATGTACTTATAGCACTGCAGTAAGATATACCCTCTGTATGTTTGATTAAATCAACTTATTAGATGTTCAACATATTAATTACAATCCCTGTTACCTAGTTTCCGATGATTGAAACCTACAGAATATATGCATGAGCTAACAATCGCCTTTAGAGAAAGAAAATCAACAGCAGGACAGAGTTGATGAATAGTCACTACCAGAAAGCTGAGCGGGAGGTGACGGAAGACGAAGTAAACTTGAAATTACTGATAGCATCTATAAAGAACAGCCTAATGCTTTCAATGTGGAACGAACCACAGCTATAGACAGACCTTATTCTCAAACCTTATAACTTACACAAACACTCGCATACAACCAACAATAGCAACATTTTGAAGAAATAGTACAGCACCTTAAATCGTCAACCTGCTATCTTGGGGCAACTCTTCTCACATCTTTTTTTCTAAACGTGTGTTTAACTGTTTTAGAAGCAGATGTCTTAGAAGTGGTGAATGCCTCACTTCTTCCGGGGCTTGTCAACGTCCCCCTGAAACTGCAGGTTGTTAAACCCCTTCTGGAAAAGAGCATCTTGATAACCCCACCATATTGCCGCAACTATTGACCAATAGTCAAATCTTCCTTTTAAGACAAGACTATTACAAAAAAGGGTAGTTTTAATCAGACTGAACAACTACTAAAACTCAAAGCTGGATTCCGGGACAAATTTTCCAATCTGGGTTTCGGGACCGCGTCTCAGCACAGGGGACAGCACTCATTAAGATAATAAATTATATTCACTTAAATTCTGATTCTTGCAAAATGATCAGTGTCTGGTACTACTAGATCGGAGTGCTGACACTGTCGATCAGAACATACTACTAGAGAGACTGGAAAACTGGGTTGGGCTTTCTGGGATGGTAATCAATTGGTTCAGGGAAGGGAGAGGAGTGAGCCGTTATTATGTTGGTATAGGTGCAAAGTCTAAAACTGGATGTCCATGACATGCGGATGTCCCACAAGGCTCAATTCTTGCACAGCTCTTTGTTTAGACTGTATATGCTCCGCACAGTAGGTCAAATAATGAGAAAGAACCAAATTGCCAATATCACAGCTTTGCAGCATGTTTACCCAGGTGTACCTAGATTGTCACCAATGACTATAGCCCCCATTGACTCCCTCAGCCAATGTGTTGATAGAAAATTAACAATTGGATGCGCCACAAACTTTTTCAGTTCCCAAAGCGAACACTCGAGAAACCTGCACGCCGTTTGCATTTGGAAACAAACGATAATTGTCTAGTGGGGCCAACCAACTACAGAACAAGTCAAGATCTTGGTGTGATTCTGGAGTCAGAAATCATTTTTTTCTGGTTAGCCGTTGACACCTGTACTGATATGACTGAGTTATGTGCTAAGTGTCCAAACTGGTAGCACTGTATTTTTATTGCTATAACCATTTTCTTTCTTAATTTTTTTTTTATTCATTGTTTTACTGTTGTGATTATTATATTCTTATTTTATAGGATTATTTACTTCCCTTTTCTGTCACACGCTCTGAATTACCAGTTTGTATGAAGTTCTATAGGTAAAAAACTTTCTTACTTGCCTGAACAGTCCTGGTCATCCTAAATACTAGGTCACGCTCAATGACGATGAAAGAGATGCAATGATGCACAGGTATACATTTGCGTTTCCTAACAACTCACTGTCATGTTATATGAAATTAGAACATTTCTAAATACTATGTTATCTGCTGTGAAACGGCATATTGATGATTATGTCTTTCATTAATTTTTTAGTTTAATGCATTGTGTAATGGCTCGCATTTTTTATGCTATTGATTCCTTCCATTTTTTGATAATTGAGTCACGGATCTCATTACTCTGACCATATTTTGATAGCACACTACACATTAAATAAAGGCAGAGTGTTCATACATGTACACAAAGTAATAAGCTTATAGAAAGAATAAAAGCATCCTGAGATTAAACTTCATTTGGATTTAGATTAAGAAACTTAATTAGTATCTAATCATCCGTATGCCACGATATACCGAACCACTCTTTAAAATTGATTAGTACACCAAACGATGTGTACAGGACTGAATATAATAGCGGTTATGACGATGGTTTTTTGTTCGTGTCTTACACACGGTGTTACCTAACAAAATTTTCAATTAAGTTTTTTATATAAAAGATAATAGGTTTGTTTACAATTTGTAGATGCTTTTATATTGAAATCACACAAAGAAACCATTGTTTGTTTTAGACGTTCTTAAGTTGGATAATAACACTATGTGTTCATTTCCTGGGTGCTGTCATCACGAAAAATTGCTGTCGAGAAACACATGCGGCCTCAATCTTACTATTTCTATGTTACATTTAAAACACTTAAAGTTGAAGATGGTTGTGGAAACACTATTCTCTTTGTGTACTGACGCAAATCAGTTGTTTTAAAGCAAAAAAGCGTAAATGATTCAGTTTCCGGATCTTTAGTTTTGTCCCAGGAAAACAGTTAAGTGTACATTGTCATAGTTTGGCTGTTCATTTTTGTAAGAAAACATTTGAGGCCATCGTCCCTATATTCTCTTAAATGTTTAACTAACTGCAAATGTTTGTTTAGCTAAAAGTATGTATAACGTATAGCCCAGTTACAATGTGTCAGGAGTGAAGCTTATATGGTTTTTTTTTAAATAAGTCCATGATTAAAGTTACAGGTTCTATGGTAGTTGGTTTGTACGAACATTTCTTGGCAGAGTGTTTACTCAAAACAGTGGATCCTAGTTCTGTATCTTTTAATAAAAATATTTCAATCGAGGATGTCATTAAAGGCTAATTCTGTAACAGATGTTTCATAAAATACGTTGATATGTATGAGTAAATGCAAAACAAATCTTTATATTGACAATAATGAACGATACAGCCATAACAACACAAAAACACAAATGATTGTTCTAAGGGTCTTTCACGCAACAGGCTTATTACTTGTATAAGTATACTTAAAATTGCTAGGATATCTCGACTGTTTCCTCTTGTTTAACGGCAAGATACCTGCACTTGGCATCGCGAAGTCCCACCCGGTTGTGAAGTATAAGCTGAAAAGGTTTTTTTATTTTAATTTTTATAGGGTTTACACTCCCTGAAACAAGAAAACTTAATTTATAAGTTACCAGTGAATTTTGCTCGGTTTCTTTCTGTTTGAAGTGTTTTCCCATCTAATGGGTAATTTAGGTCCTTACGCTTTGGTTTCCTAGATTTTGCGTGTAATGTTAGATATGTTAGAGGGACAATATTTCTTCGTGAATTTGCTTAATAAAATATCGCTTTAATTACTGGGATCGTTCTTCATGCGTTGTAGTTTTTATGTTACACTTATCCGTAGTTTAGAATCAGCATACAATTGGTCGGTTTCTTAATAATTCTCTACCTGTCAACACTCTATCCTTTTCTGCTCATTTTAAGTTTTATTTAAATTGATTTTAAAAAATTTGCTTTCCAATGTGTACTTGCTTGTGAGACGAACACAAAACTTAAGTCCTCAACACTCTTTCCTCACTTTGTAAGTCCTATTCGGACCGTATGCAAAAATCCCACGTACACGCAGCAACTCGGAGAAAAGAATAAGAAGTGATTCAAACTTTTATTTTTGAAACATTACATTGTTGAATTTTCATGCATACATTGAAGTAAATGCATAAAACAACAGGATAAAACATAATAGTGACGATTAGGATATAAATCATTTCATTTCACTTTCTTTGGTGAAGACAGCCTGCATAACACAGTGACATATATGTTCTTTAGCCATAATAAATAGTTGTCGTTTGTGGAGAAATTTACTACCGGCTGGCCCTTTTTAGGTATACAGCAAACCTCTGGCAGTTCTAGTGTTAAAATAAACCGCTATTGAAATTCATTTGATTTTCCCCAGATTTATCCATTAAAAGTGATATATTCCCGTTTTTAAACTGTGACCTGAAACAATTTGACAACGTCCCTTAACAAAAATCATAATAACATGACCAGAGTTACTTCATTAAATCTTTAATCAAGATATCTTCCGAAAAAAAACAAAAACTCTTTGGTGGCATTGGCATAAACTGACAGAAAATATTTAAAACCAATATGTCGAAACAGGGACAATATCTCCCTTACTTGTATGTACAGTACACACACTATGTTCTTTAAAAATTGACTATAATTCACCAACCTGGGTTTTTTTTTTTGTTTTTTTTTTTTAATGGTCCAAAGGTTTGTATCACATTTGTAGTAAAAAGATTGACCTTATTGCAGGTGAAAGTTTGCACAATATCTCCATTTTTACTGTACATACAGTACATGATTTATTCTTAGAAAAACAATTACTGTAATTCACCACAAGGGATTTGTTTCTGTTCTAAAGGATGGAGTCGCAGTCCTAGTGGCCAGACTGACTTTCTACAGGTGTAACTTTTGCCAATATTTCCCTTACTGTACAACGCCGTTACATAATTATTCTAAAAAAAAAACAATTACTGTAAAAGGGTTTTTTCGTGTTGCCAAAGGTTGTCGTATATTTGTACGTACAATATCTGACTTTAACTACAGGTGAATGATTTTGCCAATATCTTCCTTACTTTACATACAGTACATAATTATTCTTAGAAAACAATTACTGTATTTCACAAAAGGGTTTTTTTATGATTCCAAAGGTTGTATGACGTTTATGTTTACAAAAAACTGAACTTTACTACAAGGTGAAAGTTTGGCCAATATCACCCTTACTGTACATACAGTACATAATTATGCCGTAGAGAAACAACAATACTGTTATTCACACACAAGGGTAACTTTTATGTTTCCAAAGGTTGTAATACATTCCTAGTGCGCCAGGACTGAAATTACTACAGGTGACAGTTTGCCAATTTTCACCCTTCCTGGTACATACAGTACATTAATTAATCTTCGAAAAACAATTACTGTAATTGACAAGAAGGGTTTTTTCATGTTCCAAAGGTTGTAGTAAGTTTGTAGTTACAAGACTGGCTTACTACAGGTAAAATTTTGCCAATATCACCCTTACTGTTCATACAGTACATAATTAATCTTAAAAAAACAATTACTGTAATTGACCAAAAGAGTTTATTCATGTTCCAAAGGCTGTAGTAAGTTGTAGTTACAAGAATGACTTACTACAGGCTGAAATTTTGACAAACTATTCCTTGACTGTACGTGCAGTACATAATTGTTATTTAAAAAAATTACTGTAATTGACCAAAAGAGTTTATTCAGTTCCAAAGGTTGTAGTAAGTTTGTAGTTACAAGATGGACTTACTACAGGTGAAATTTTGGCCAACTTATCACCCTTCTGTACATACAGTACATAATTATCCTTAGAAAACAGTTACTGTAATTCACCACAAGGGTTTTTTTATGTTCCAAAAGTTTTGTAGTACCGTCCTAGAAACTGGCCAGACTGACTTAATACAAGTGAAAGTTTGCCACTATCCCGCGTACTGTACATGCAGTACATAATTAATCTTCAAACACAATTGCTGTAATTGACCAAAGGGTTTTTTCATGTTCCAAAGGTTGTATTATGTTTGTAGTTACAAGACTGCACTTGCTACAGTTAAAATTTTTGCCAATACTCTCGTTACTGTAAGTACAGTACATACGTATTCGGTAAAATTACAATTACTGTAAATCACCAAAGGTTTTTTTTTTTCATGTACCAAAGGTTTGTGTAGTATGTTTGTAGTTGCAAGAACTGACTTACTGCATGCGGCAATTTGTCCAGATCTTCCTTACTGTACATACCTTACCATATAATTATTCTTAAAAAACAATTACTCTGTAAATCACCAAAAGGGTTTTTTTATGTTTCCAAGGTGTTAGTACGTTTTGTAGTTGCCCAAGACTGACTTACTGGCAGAGTGAAATTTTGTCAGTATCTCCCTTACTGTACGTACAGTACATAAATTATTCTCAGAAAACAATTCATGTAATTCCACCACATGGGTTTTTTTATGTTCCAAATGTTGTATAACATCCGTAGTTGGCCAGACTGGACTTACTACAGGGGACAATTAGCTAATAGCTTCCTTATGGTACATTACAGTACATAATTATTCTTAGTAACCAATTACTTGTAATTCAACACAATGGGTTTTTTTATTGTTCCAAGGTTTGTAGTTAATTTATAGTGGCCAGACTGAATTACTAACAGCTGCAAGTTTGCTAATCTCACCCTTACTGTACATACAGTACATAATTAATCTTCAAAAACAAATTACTGTAAGTCATCAAAAAGGTTTATTATTTCATGTTCCATCAGGCTGTAGAGACATTTGTAGTTACAACTACGACTTGCGACATGTGAGATTTTGCCAATATCTTCCTTACTGTGCATTCATTACCAATTGTTTCTTAAAAACAATTACTGTAATTGCCCAAAAGGTTTTTTTTTTTACCCCCCAAAAGGTTGTAGTATATTCCTAGTTTACAAGTGTGACTTACTTACAGGTGAAATTTTGCCAATATCTTCCTTACTGTACAAACAGCACATAATTTATTCTTTTTTTTTTTTTTAAATTCTGAAATTCACCAAAAGTTTTTTTTTGTAATATATATATGTTCCAAAGGTTGGCTTGTTACATTCATAGTGATCAGACTGACTTAACTACAGGTGAAGTTTTCAGAATAATACCCTTACTGTTTGTACAGCACACAAATATTTCATTAAAAACTGATTCACCAAAAGTTTTTTTTTCCATGTTCTAAAGGTTGTAGTACGCTCCTAGTGGCTTTGGATTCCTACAGCAGATATTATAGTATATTAATATTTTAATATAATCTTCATATTATTTATTTATTTATTTATTTATTTATTATTTATTTATTTATTTCTGTATGTACTGGTATATATTGTTTATGAGGGACACCAAATGTGTATATGTTCATGGGTACTACAGCATAAAAACATGGTTTCATGAGGAACACTTCACTGTGCTCCCAGTAAAACAAACAGACGCTTAAAAAAAAAAAACCATACAAAAACTTGTGTTTTAGAAATTCAAAAGTTGCCAATAGTTTTCGAAGTGCATTGGGGTCGGTTTAGGTATTGTAGGGTTGGTGTAGGGTGATAGAAAATCAAGTTTATACAGTATAAAAATACTATACACCTTATGGAGGGTCCCCCCCGTAAAACCACAAATGCAAGATATGTGTTGTGTGTGAGTGTGTGTGGTGTGTGTGTGTGTGTGTGTGTGTGGGTGTGTGTTTGTGTGTGTGTGTGTGTGTGGTGACAGTGGCATGCATAATTATTTAGGCAAGTTGATATTCTGAATCATTATTGTTTATTCTTTCTACCAATGCACATTTTACAAATTCCATACCACATTAATGTTATAAAACTTTTTTGACTCATTTTTCTAATAACTATAATTCTGAAAGTTTTTTATTCAACACCTGAATATATGAAGATTTTCACATTCAAGCTTTCGACGGGACGAATATATATATTTACGTTTATAAAATGAATTCACAATACAAAAATAATAGGTAGTTATAAAGATTGATGCTGGTTTGGAATTTGATAAAATGTGCTTGGTAAAATAAAAACTATGATCAGAATATCAACTTGCCTAATAATTATGCACACCCGTACAAACAAATGCAAAACCAAGCACACACACACCACACACACACCCATTCATACACACATCAATACTCCTGTGCTATACAAGCCCCGCCACTAGGAGAAGTACTCAACCTTTAAACATAAAAAAAAAAAAAAAAAAAAAAACTTTCGTGAATTATTTTTTATACAAACAGTTGTGTGCTGTACATACAGTAATGAAGATATATGGCAAAATGCATGTGTAGTAATTCAGATTCTTGGAACTACAACTTACACACCTTTGAACATAAAAAACCTTAGGTGAGTAACAGTAATTGTTTTGGTAAGAAGATTAGTACTGTACGTAAAGTAAGAAAGTTAAATTGGCAAATTTCAAACCTGTATAAATCAGGTCTTGTCAATACAACGTACTACAGCCTTGGAAAAATAGAAAAAACCCTTTTAATTGAGACTACAGTATGTTTTCTGGAGAATAATTATGTACTGTATGTACAGTAAGGGAAGATATTAGCGGAAATCTCACCTGTAGTAAGTCAGTCTTGTAACTACAAATGTACTACAACCTTTGGAACATGAAAAAACCCTTTTGGTGATTTACAGTAATTGTTTTTTAAGAATAATTATGTACTGTATGTACAGTAAGGGAGATATTGGCAAAATTTCACCTTTAGTAATTCAGTCTGGCCACTAGAAATTAACTACAACCTTTGAAACATAAAAAATCCCCTTGAGGTGATTTACAGTAATTGTTTTCTAAAAATAATTGTGAACTATGCGATACAGTAAGGGAGATATTAGCAAACTGTCACGGTAGTAATTCAGTCTGGCCACTAGTAGTGTACTACAACATTTGGAATTTATAAAAAACCCATTTGGTGAATTACAGATAATTGTTTTCTGAGAATAATTATGTACTGTACATACAGTGAGGAAGATATTAGCAAATTGTCCCCTGTAGTAAGTCAGTCTGGCCACTAGTGATGTTCTACAATATTTGGAACATAAAAAAAACCCATAAGGTGTATTACAGTAATTTGTTTTTTTTGAGAATGATTATGTACTGTACATACAGTTAGGGAGATACTGACAAATTTTCACCTGTAGTAAGTCAGTCTTGTACTGCAACTACAAACGTACTACAACCTTTTGAACATGAAAAAAACCCTTTTGGTCAATTTACAGTAATTGAATACTTATGTACTGTACTTACAGTAAGGGTGATACTGGCAAAGTTTTACCTGTAGTAAGTCAGTCTTGTAACTACAAACTTACTACAACCTTTGGAACCAGAAAAAAACTATTTTGTTCAATTACAGTAATTGTTTTCGAAGATTAATTATTTTCTGCATGTACAGTAAGGGTGATATTGGCAAACTTTCACCTGTAGCAATTCAGTCTGGCCACTAGGAATGTACTACAACCTTTGGAACATGAAAAAACCCTTTTGGTGATATACAGTCATTGTTTTTTTTTTTAAATTATTATGTACTGTATATACAGAAAAAATTACACCTAAAAAAATTCACCTCTAGCAACTAAAAACGCACTAAAACACAAACGTACTATAACCTTTGGAACATTAAAAAAACCTTTTGGTCAATTACAGTAATGGTTTATGAAGATTAATTCTGTACTGTATGTACAGCAAGGGTGATATTGGCAAAATCTCACCTGTAGTAAGTCATTCTCGTAACTCCAAATCTACTACAGCCTTTAGAACATGAAAAAACCCTTTTGATCAATTACAGTAATGGTTTTTGAAGATTAATTATATCCTGTATGTACAGCAAGAATAATTGTAATGAATGCACAGTAAGGAAGATATTGGCAAACTCTTACCTGTAGTAAGTCAGTCTTGTAACTACAAACATGCTACAACCTTTGGAACATAAAAAATCCCTTATGCTGAATCACAGCAATTGTTTTCTAATAATAGTATTATGTACTGTATGAACAATGCAAGGTTGATATGTGGCAAAATTTCAGGCTAAGCGTAACTCCAGTCTGTCCACCTAGGAATGTATTACAACATTTGGAACATAAAAAACCCATTTGTTGAATTACAGTAATTGTTTTCTTAGAATAATTATTTACTGCATGTACAGTAAGAGGAGATGTTGATAGAAACTTCACCTGTAGTAAGTCGGTCTTGTGAAAAACTACAAATGTGCTACAACCTTTGGAGCGATGAAAAAAACACTTTTGGTGATATACAGTCATTGTTTTTTATTTAAATAATTATGTACTGTATGTACAGTAAAGGTGATATTGGCAAAATCTCATAGTAAGTCATTCTCGTAACTACAAATCTACTACATCCTTTGGAACATGAAAAAAAACCCTTTTGATCAATTAAATTAAAGTAATTTTTAATAAAAATTAAATACATCATGTACACTTACGGTGAATCACAGCAATAGCAAACCTTCACCTGTAGTAAGTCAGTCTTGTAACTATGAACATGCTACAACCCTTGGAACATAAAAAAACCCTTATGCTGAATCACAGCAATTGTTTTCTAATAATAATTATGTACTGTATGAACAGTAAGGTTGATATTGGCAAAATTTCAGCTGTAGTAACTCAGTCTGTCCACTAGGAATGTATTACAACATTTGGAACATAAAAAACCCATTTGTTGAATTACAGTAATTGTTTTCTTAGAATAATTATTTACTGTATATACAGTAAGGGAGATGTTGGTAAAACTTCACCTGTAGTAAGTCGGTCTTGTAACTACAAATGTGCTACAACCTTTGGAACGTGAAAAAAAAAAACACTTTATATAAAATAAATTCATTTTTATTTAAATAAAAAAATAAAGTACATAACATACAGCAAGGGTGATATTGGCAAAATCTCACCTGTAGTAAGTGAGTCTCGTAATTACAAATGTACTACAGTCTTTGGAACATGAAAAAAAAAAAACCTTTTGGTTTACAAGCAGTAATGTTTTTTTGCAGATTAATTGTTGTACTGTAAGGTCAGTACGGGTTATATTGACAAACTTTCCACCCATGTAGAAATTCATTACTGGCCTGATATTGATGTACTACAACCTTTGGAACATAAAAAATCCCTTATGCTGAATCACAGCAATTGTTTTCTAATAATAATTATGTACTGTATGAACAGTAAGGTTGATATTGGCAAAATTCAGCTGTAGTAACTCAGTCTGTCCACTAGGAAATGTTATTACAACATTTGGAACATAAAAAACCCCATTTGTTGAATTCACAGTAATTGTTTTTCTTAGAATAATTATTTACTGCATGTACAGTAAGGGAGATGTTGGTAAAACTTCACCTGTAGTAAGTCGGTCTTGTAACTACAAATGTGCTACAACCTTTGGAACGTGAAAAAACACTTTTGGTGATATACAGTCATTGTTTTTTATTTAAATAATTATGTACTGTATGTACAGCAAGGGTGATATTGGCAAAATCTCACCTGTAGTAAGTCATTCTCGTAACTACAAATCTACTACACATCCTTTGGAACATGAAAAAAAACCCTTTGATCAATTAACAGTAATGGTTTTTTGAAGATTAATTATATCCTGTAAAATGTACAGTAAGGTATATTGGCACCTTCACCTGTATAAGTCAGTCTTTGTAACTATGACATGCTACAACCCTTGGAACATAAAAAACCCTTATGCTGAATCACAGCAATGTTTTCTAATAATAATTTATGTACTGTATGAACAGTAAGGTTGATATTGGCAAATGTCAGCTGTAGTAACTCAGTCTTGTCCCACTAGGAATGTATGACAACATTTGGAACATAAAAAAACCCATTTGTTGAATTACAGTAATTGTTTTCTTAGAATAATTATTTACTGCATGTACAGTAAGGGAGATGTTGGTAAAACTTCACCTGTAGTAAGTCGGTCTTGTAACTACAAATTGCTAACAACCTTTTGGAACGTGAAAAAAACACTTTTGTGATGTACTACAGTCATTGTTTTTTTATTTAAATAATTATGTACAGTATGTACAGCAAGGGTGATATTGGCAAAATCTCACCTGTAGTAAGTGAGTCTCGTAATTACAAATGTACTACAGTCTTTGGAACATGAAAAAAAAAAAACCTTTTGGTAAATTACAGTAATGGTTTTTGAAGATTAATTGTGTACTGTATGTACAGTACGGGTGATATTGACAAACTGTCACCTGTAGAAATTCAGTCTGGCCACGAGGAATGTACTACAACCTTTGGAACATGAAAAAACCTTTTTGGTGATTTACAGTAATTGTTTTTAAAGAATAATTATGTACTGTATGTACAGTAAGGGTGATATTGGCAAACTTTCACCTGTAGTAATTCAGTCTTTTAACTACAAACATACTACAGCCTTTGGAACATGAAAAAACCCTTTTGGTGATTTACAGTAATTGTTTTTTAAGAATAATTATGTACTGTATGTACAGTAAGGGTGATATTGACAAACTGTCACCTGTAGAAATTCAGTCTGGCCACTAGGAATGCACTACAACCTTTGGAACATAAAAAAACCTTTTGGTGAATTACAGTAATTGTTTTTAAAGAATAATTATGTACTGCATGTACAGTAAAGGATATAATGGCAAAATTTTACCTGAAGTAAGTCAGTCTTGTAACTATAAATGTACTACAACCTTTGGAACATAAATAAACCCTTTTGGTGAAATACAGTAATTGTTTTCTAAGAATAATTATGCACTGTATGTATATAAGGAAGATATTGGCAAAATCTCACCTGTAGTAAGTCAGTCTTTTAACTACAAATGTACTACAACATTTGGAACATGAAAAAAAAAAACTTTTGGCGATTTACAGGAATTGTTTTTTAAGTATAATTATGTACAGTGTGTACAGTAAGGGAAATACTGGCAAAAGTTCACCTGTAGTAAGTCAGTCTGGCCACTAGGAACGTACTACAACCTTTGGAACATAAAAAATCCCTTGTGGTATATTACATTAATTGTTTTCTAAGAATAAATATGTACTGTATATACAGTAAGGGAGATTGGCCAACATTTCACCTGTATTAATTCAGTCTTTTTAAACTACAACTGTGAATACAACCTTTGGAACATTAAAAAAACCTTGAATTACAGTATTTTTTTTTAAAGAAAATAGTTGTGTACTGTACATACAGTAAGGGAGATATTGTCTGTAGCGACATATTGGTTAAATGTTTTCTGTCACTTTGCCCACAAGGCATTTACTATGGCGTTGTAAACATAATTTGTATTAATTATTGGACGTTTTGTACTGAGAGGTAAATTTCCAGACGGTACCTAAAGCAGCCTAGGCGAATATCCAGCGAATATCAAACCTAAAAATAACTACTGCGCTACTGCGGCAACACTACATAGCCGTAAAGTGCCCGTTCTGATAAACTCTACGGTTATTGCCTACTTGTCCTAGATCTGCGAACCATGTTGGATACAATACATGTTGTAACGTTTGATTAATCAAAACGTTATCTACACGGACGGACAGAATCAGCATCAACAATCCAATTTGTCTGATCCTGACGCACTCTGCAATTTTTCCAGAAACTGAAATTGCACAAGACCTGGACCATCGTGGATTAAAACAGTCAGTCCAGATTCGAGGAAACGGCTATTTTCAATTGATTAAGAGTTTACATCTTGGAACGATTTCTGAAAAGAATGTCTGACGCTACGCAAAAGCTGACGAAGCATGCGGATGAGCAACCGGAGTGCGACTGCACCGCGGGAAAATTGTGTCCTGTGAAAGATGTCATATACTCTACGTTTAAACATCGGTACAGAGACCAAATGATTGATCTGATGCGCACGGTCATCGATCATGCATGCAATCCGAATCATGATTGTACGGGGGATCCCAAGCGCACACGCGGGCATTACAGAACGCAACCTGATACCTCGGTCACGTACCACACACACACAGACGAGTCCGCAGATGAGTCCGGATATGAGAATGTGTATAAGATCTACAAACACATTCTTCAGGGATCTCATTCATCACTTGGTCACTGAAAAAAAAAACACACATTTCACCTCGCAGAGCTCAAAGGATGACGGATGGATTTCACCACACCGTTGTCCGCATATGGACATAATTAATAGGGCAAAGTGCACATCTGGACATAATTAATATGTCAAAAGTCAAGCTCATCAATCAAAGTTGACACAGTATATGGTAGAGACTACTTTTTATATTACATTTTTGTGTATTTTTTTTTAATTTCTTAGATAATTAACAGTTTTTTTCACTTAATTATGCAATAAAAAGTAAAGCACTTTTGATTTCCATGTGAAATGTGCTAAATAAATTAACTTGAATTAACCTAATGTACATTTCAAATGTTTTTTTTTTTTTTTAAATCCAGAACAATATTTGTCAATATTAATTAACCAGATTAATTAAAATTTGTTAGAAGTAATAACATACCAACCATTTTAAGAACTATGATGTTTTCTATTTCATCAATTTATAAGCATAAGAGAATATAAAATATTCCTTGCCTGGGCATTTTCTGGAAAAACAAAAAGGGTTGGAATGAAGGTTAATTCTGGAGAATAGATGATATCCTTCTTTCTGGATGCCTCTTTCAAATTTCAGAGCGTACGCTTCATCCAAACACAGTGTCTGTAGGTAGTGATGCTGAAGAGAAAACAGAAGAGGATCCTTTCTATCAAACTGCAGTTATAGTGTACCACACCCACTGTAAAATGAAAATGAAAGTAAACTAATTTAAAAGCAAGGTTCTGTTACCTTTATCTTGCAGGACTGATAAACATTCTCATACTCACATTTCACTTGGCAACGATAGCAAATATCGTTTTGTTTTTTTAATGTCACCATTGTATTTGTTACTTGTTACATTTTCTACACAACACACAATAAAGTTGTTTTTTCCTATGTAGGACTGATTTTGATTGGCTGTCAATGTTTTCATTATTTAATGGTTATTATTCTTGGTGTGAATGGCTCTTAAAGCGATAGTTAACCCCAAGTTGAAAATATTGTATCATCACACCTCATGACAGCCAATGACATCTGTTAAACAGTTTAGTCAATAAGAACACTAACAGTGGAAAATTATGTAACAAGAACATCATACTGTTTACTATACAGGTCCTTCTCAAAAAATTAGCATATCATGAAAAGGTTCTCTAAACGAGCTATTAACCTAATCATCTGAATCAACTAATTAACTCTAAACACCTGCAAAAGATTCCTGAGGCTTTTAAAAACTCCCAGCCTGGTTCATTACTCAAAAACCGCAATCATGGGTTAAGACTGCCCGACCTGACTGCTGTCCAGAAGGCCATCATTGACACCCTCAAGCGAGAGGGTAAGACACAGAAAGAAATTTCTGAACGAATAAGCTGTTCCCAGAGTGCTGTATCAAGGTACCTCAGTGGGAAGTCTGTGGGAAGGAAAAAGTGTGGCAAAAAACGCTGCACAACGAGAAGAGGTGACCGGACCCTGAGGAAGATTGTGGAGAAGGACCGATTCCAGACCTTGGGGTGGACCTGCGGAAGCATTGGCACTGAGTCTGGAGTAGAAACATCCAGAGCCACCGTGCACAGGGCATGTGCAGGAAATGGGCTACCAGAGAAGCAGCATTGGACTGTTGCTCAGTGGTCCAAAGTACTTTTTTTTCGGATGAAAGCAAATTTTGCATGTCATTCGGAAATCAAGGTGCCAGAGTATGGAGGAAGACTGGGGAGAAGGAAATGCCAAAATGCCTGAAGTCCAGTGTCAAGTACCAACAGTCAGTGATGGTCTGGGGTGCCATGGTCAGCTGCTGGTGGTGTTGGTCCATTGTGTTTTATCAATTGGGCAGGTTCAATGCAGCTAGTTATCAGGAGATTTTGGAGCACTTCATGCTTCCATCTGCTGAAAAGCTTTATGCAGATGAAGATTTCGTTTTTCAGCACGACCTGGCACCTGCTCACAGTGCCAAAACCACTGGTAAATTGTTACTGACCATGGTATTACTGTGCTCAATTGGCCTGCCAACTCTCCTGACCTGAACCCCCATAGAGAATCTGTGGGATATTGTGAAGAGAAAGTTGAGAGACGCAAGACCCAACACTCTGGATGAGCTTAAGGCCGCTATCGAAGCATCCTGGGCCTCCATAACACCTCAGCAAGTGCCACAGGCTGATTGCCTCCATGCCACGCCCGCATTGAAGCAGTCATTTCTGCAAAAGGATTCCCGACCAAGTATTGAGTGCATAACTGAACCTAATTATTTGAAGGTTGACTTTTTTTGTACAAAAAACATTTTTCTTTTATTGGTCGGATGAAATATGCAAATTTTTTTGAGATAGGAATTTTGGGTTTTCATGAGCTGTATGCCAAAATCATCAGTATTAAAAACAATAAAAGACCTGAAATATTTCAGTTGGTGTGCAATGAATCTAAAATATATGAAAGTTTAATTTTTATCATTACATTATGGAAAATAATGAAATTTTTCACAATATGCTAATTTTTTGAGAAGGACCTGTATACTGTAAAACATCAGTGCAGGTGCTAACCAAAGAAATCATTTTTATTAGGGCCCGAGCACCGATGGTGCAAGGACCCTCTTGGAATTGCTCCGTTTATTATTATTCTTCTTCCGCTTCTTCTTCTTCTTCTTCTTCTCCAAAATGAATCGCATTTTTGAGGGCTTAAACATGCTCCAAAACTCACGAAACTTTGCACACACATCAGAACTGGCGAAAATTTACATCTGATATAGGTTTCAGAAGTGGGTGAGGCAAAATGGCTCAATAGCGCCACCTGTTAAATTTCAACGGAGTGCGCCTCGAGCTACGTTTCACGTACATGCATGAAAATTGGTACACACATGTAACACACCATTACCTAAAAAAAGTCTCTTGGTACAAAATCCAAAACCCAACAGGAAGTAAGTTATTTTTAATTTCCTGTAGGATTTTTGTGCAGTTTTTGCCATTTCCATGCCTCGTACTTTGACGAAATCCTCCTACAGTTTAAATCGGATTGTCTTCAAATTTGGTGAGGGTCATCATAAGACCTTTGTGATGTTAAATTGCGAAGATTTTGAGTTTTCGTCAAGGGTTGTGTCCCTGGCTGCCTGACAAATTTTGATGTTTCACTGTGAAACAGAAAGTTGCTGTAACTCAGACAAGCAATGTCCGATCTGCCCCAAACTTCACACGTGTGATAGGTGTTCTGTCCTGAACAAACACCCATGACCAAATTCAGTTATAGTCATAGCGCCACCTGCTGGCAACAGGAAGTGACATGGTTAACACTGTTATGGACTCCTAGGACCCATATAAAAAGTGTCAACAATTGTTAAAAAGGCTGGCAACATGCTAGAAACATACTAAAACATGCTAGCAACACTTAGCTAAGTGCTAAAGCAATGCTACTAATGCAGTGAAAAAAGGAAGTTGCTGTAACTCAGGCCAGCAATGTCCGATCTGCCCCAAACTTCAAACGTTTGACAAGAGTCCTGTCCTGAACACATCAACATGCCCGTATTCGGTTATAGTCATAGCGCCACCTGCTGGTAACAGGAAGTGACATGGTTAACACTGTTATGGTCTCCTGGCAACATATTAAAAAGTGTCAGGAAGTGCTAAATACACTGGCAACATGTTAAAAACATACTAAAACATGCTAGTAGCACTTAACTAAGTGCAAAAGCATGCTACTAAGGCAGTGAAAAAGGAAGTTGCTGTAACTCAGGCTAGCAATGTCCGATCTGCCCCAAACTTTACACGTTTCACAAGAGTCCTGTCCTGAACACATCAACATGCCCGTATTCGGTTATAGTCTTAGCGCCACCTGCTGGCAACAGGAAGTGTCAAGCTAACACTGGTATGGACACCTAGCAACATATTAAAAAGTGTCAGCAAGTGCTAAATACACTGGCAACATGCTAGAAAGCATGCTATTAATGCAGTGAAGCAGAACATTACTGTAACTCGTGCATACAATGTCCAAACTGCCTCAAGCTTCACAAGTTTGATTAGAGTCCTGGCCTGAAGATATCTACATGCTCATATTTGGTTATATTTATAGTGCCACCTGCTGACAACAGGAAGTGACATGTTTAAATACTTTTATGCACTATTAGCAACAACGTAAAATATGCCATTGTGTGCTAATCATGCTAGAAATATTCTCAAACATGCTAGTAACACTTACTATGTGCTAAAGGATGCTATTAATACTATGAAACAGGAAGTTGTTGTAACTCTTGCATACAATGCCCAATCTGCCCCAAACTTCACACGTTTTATAAGAGTCCTGGCCTGAACACATCTAAAGGCCAATATTCAATTATAATTATAGTACCACCTGCTGGCAACAGGAAATGACTTTTTTTAAACTAACTTAGACATGAAATGTCTGATCTGCCCTAAACCTTCACATGTTTGATAAAATTCCTAGTCTCAACAGATCTTAAGGCCATATTTCAGTTATAATCATTACCGCCACCTGCTGGTTGACAGGAAATTACTTGTTTTTAAACTAACTTAAAACGTTCAATATCCGGTCCGCCCAAAGTTCATGTTTGTTTGATATGGGTCCTGGCCTGAACTCATCTTTAGGCCAATATTTATTTATAGTCTTAGTGCCACCTGCTGGCAACAGGAAATTACTTCTTAAACATCAACTTAAACATGCAGTGTCTGATCTGCCCGAAACTTTGCATGTTTGGTAAGAGTCCTGGCCTGAAGACATTTACATGCCGATAATCAGGTTATAATCATAGCGCCACCCTGTTGGCAGCAGGAAATGTGGCACAAATATTTAACTTTTTATAAGCATATGGCCCAACGTTCGCTGTTCTCCTATGGGCACCGGGTGGTTGGTGAGCCCGGGTGCGAGGGCCCTTTCATCGATGCTTGCAGCTTTTAATTTTTTTATTATTATTTTAAATTCTATTTCTTTCTTCTGTAGAATATAAATGAAAATATTTGAAAAAAATAAATAAATTTGTTTAAAAATAAATGTGATCTAATGTGTCCAGTGATTTTTTGGACTCCATATTTCTTCCAAAATATCATCTCTTTTTCTGTAGAAGAAAGAAATGCAAACTGCTAAAATGCTGATACTTTCTGCCAAAGAAGTGTGCCTGTGAATTTCTAGGAATTTTGTTAGAAGTAAAAATTATTATTATATCTCCCTCCACTGCTTTTCTATGGAAATGTATTGATTTAGTGTTGATATGTACTTATGTTTAGTTCCAACATACAACAGTCAGACAAGCATAGCAGAATTTAATCACAGTCCATTAAAAAGCTTAATTTTCTTAAGTTTTCAGGCCTGTGTTATGTCTTCCAGAGGAATGTGAATTAAAGGTTTGTTTGAGCCAGTGTCCTCTCAAGATGACCTACCCATTTTAGGGTTAAAGATGGGTTAGTCCTGCTTCACAAAATATGTTATCCATGATGGCAACATGTGCTGTTTTTCTCTGACTCACAAAACATGCTACCTTAAAAAAGCATACAGCACGACTGCCTTAAATAATAAAAGTAAATATACTTATTTGGCTCCAGTAAAGTGGACTAGTATCATCTAAAGTATCATATTTTCTGTAGTTACCAACTAATATTAAAACAATATAAAATATTATAACATGAAATATAAGGAAAATTATGACTCTTGTGTCAGTTGCTAGCACACACTTGATTTTCCCAAATACTTTTTAGTGCATATACAACTGTATTTGTGGAAAACATTGACATTTGTATGGAGACAAAGGGCTTCAGTTCAGTAAGGTCCAAGTTTATCAAAAACATAAAAAACATAAAAAATGATATAATTCATAACAATATCATTAATTAAAAAATCTAAAACTTAAGTTCATATATGTAAAGAAAAAACGAAGAGAATTATGAGAATTATAGCTTTGTTTTATTAAAATGTATAATGTGTAGACATTGTAACAAGCTGAAATATTTTTTATTATTCAAAAACACTTTTAGTATTTCCAAGCTAACTATCAATGATGCTTTGTCATTTACAAAAGACACTTACTTCACACTCATCTTTAAGGGTTTTTCAAATAATTACTCATGATTAAACTGAACCTTAACCTTGAACCTAAAAAAAATCAATATGATTCCTATAAAGCCCCTCAAACTACACTTTTGTTCTTTGATTTTGATATTTCTTTTGCTGCTAACTTTAAAATGCTTTTAGTGATTAAGCATAAGACAAAAATATAGGCAAATTGTGTCTCAGAGGTATATACTGATGCATTCTTGTGCCAGACACAGTCTCTCCATGCATTGGTGTAAGTCTGCACTCTTCCGTCCAGCCTCTGTGTCCTCCACAAGCAGCTTCACAACATCAGCTCCATCCCGCAGGTCCATAGAATGAGCCCACAGCATCACGGCAGCTTCCTTCAGTATGAACAGAAAAAATCACCATGGGAATGAAGTCAGCCAGATGTTGATACACTATCTGATAGATCGAGAAAACATATGGGAGGATTTCAGTGCATTCAATACCAAAAATACAAGCAATTAACATTGAAATCTAGAATGGATTTAAACCTTGTAGTAGATGATCAGTTTATCAGGCATCAAGCTCCTGG
Source organism: Cyprinus carpio (assembly GCF_018340385.1). Taxonomy (NCBI): domain Eukaryota; kingdom Metazoa; phylum Chordata; class Actinopteri; order Cypriniformes; family Cyprinidae; genus Cyprinus; species Cyprinus carpio. Next base: position 9,933,332 of record NC_056596.1, on the reverse strand, counting down.
TGTCAAAAACAGCACAGCGGTGGGGTGAGGTCACGTTCTTTCCTGTATATAAACTAATGGATTCATACTCCTGTCGCTATTCCACAAACTTGAAGTCTACAGTTTTCTAGGAAAAAATGGGATCCTGCGTGTACACAAGTTTTTCCATGTTAATGTACTCATGGATCCTCTTCTCCACCTTGCTTTCTTGCTTTGATTGAATGTCGTCAATATTGTTCTAAGGGTAGATACACCAGGAATGTGATAAAATGATATTTTTAAAGACTTTTATTGTCTAGGCCTATTTAATGTAATCAACAAGTGTCATTTTAACCCTCCTGAATTATGTGTTTCAGATTAGGTTAGTTTGGGAAACACAGCTCACACATGACTCTGAACTCCTTCTGCACAATATCCAAGAAGAAAGCCATTATTATTAATCATGTCAAACAAAATACACATACCAATGAAATGCAAGTTGAAGTCCAAAGTATCCAAAGCAGGTTGATTTAGGTCTCCAACATGTTTCTTCACCATTGATCCATACACACAGTAGTTACTGAAAGTCACCAGTTCTCTCCCACGATGGGCCTCGTCATATTTTTCTGTCATTTGTTTTATGGACTCTCTGACTAAAATCAAATAATCTTACGATAGTCATCTCAAATTACAAGGTTACAGGTGAACGGTGATAGCTTTGAATGCAAAAATAAATCAGTTTGTTCCTCGAATTTTACTATTTGTATTTTCATTGTATCACCCCATTTGTTGTTCCAAAAAAATGTGTCTGTATTAGTGACAGATTTTACAGTGACTCTTTCTGCAGCGAGTTTTTATCAGTGAATCAACTTAGCTGAATAATAATCATAATAGAATGAATGTCATATTTTGCTGAATGGTCCCTTCTGTGGTGTATTGTACATTTTGTCCAATCACCAAGATTTTTATATATCTGTATGACGTACATGATGCTTTGGAGTTACTCAGATGACATTCCCATTGCTTGAACACTGGTTGAAGGTGTGAATAGAGGTTCCCATTGTCTGATTCTCCTGTTCTGCACAGCTCACTTAGCTGGTCACTGAACTCCAAGATTTTCTACACATTCAGAGAAATAGATGTTCTAGTTGGTATATTTCAATCAGCTAGTAGTTTTAGATACTGGTCAACTAGTAATGAAGTTGCCTTTACTATACCTTCTTGAGATAAGGCCCCATGCCCTCAGGTTCTAAAGGAGGACCCTCAGCGTAATTCTTGAGCTCAGCTCTCACTGCAGACAAGTGGATATGAATTTGATCTCTTAGAGATGTTTTCATTGATGTCACTCTGGGCTCTACATCGGACAATGGTGTAACCCCTTCTTGAGAGGAACCACTTTACCCTGCAGAACTTGTAAGATGTCGGCCTCTGCTCCTTTATCTGCCAGGTCTGGCTTTGTCAGTATTGCTGAAGCAATAAAAAGTTTTTGAATAGACACTGCACACTCTAATGTGAAAATGAATCTGTAGTTTATATGAAAAATTATACCTAAAGTCCTTGAGTCACTAGGGTTGACACCCTGAGCCATTCTAAGTACTTCCAGGGTTGCAATGTCGACATTGCAGGGAACAACAACCAAATTAATGGTTTCTTTTTGGAAATGAATTTCAATATCAAAAGTGAAAGTGATGTAACATACAGCCAAGTATGGTGACCCATACTCAGAATTTGTGCTCTGCATTTAACCAATCCAAAGTGCGCACACATGCAGCAGTGAACACACACACACACCGTGAACACACACCCGGAGCAGTGGGCAGCCATTTTATTCTGCGGCGCCCTGGGAGCAGTTGGGGGTTCGGTGCCTTGCTCAAGGGCACCTCAGTCGTGGTATTACCGGCCCGAGACTCTCGCGCACATCATTGTAGGAGATTATGGCCGTCCAGCCACTCCCATTTTTAAGTTTCCTGAGTTTAAGCTCCAGTGGACAGCGGGTGACAATACCAGAATGGACCATATTAGAATAAATATAGATAGATAGATAGATAGATAGATAGATAGATAGATAGATAGATAGATAATGTATTGTAGATGTATATCATAGCGTTCCCAAGAGGCAGAGCGACTCCTGATAGCACCTTTAAAAGAGCTTTGAGCTCTGGTCTCCCATCACTGCGATGGATGGCAGTGCAAGTTCCTTCTCCATGCGATCTGTCTCATAAGGTCGAACCAGTGCATCCCACTGCTGTAGAAATATTCCACTGTTCTCTGTACTTCGAAAACACACATTTGACAGTTAGACTGCATTAATATCAAATGAGAATGATTTGTAGATGTTTTTAAACCTGATTTGGCCATTTAAATGCAGAATTTCCTTACCCATTTTCATCTGAAGAATCAAAATCTAATATTTCTGGTGAACTGTCCATGACTGAAATGAAATAAATCTCACTGACTGATCCTAAAATTATTAAATATAAAAGGCTTACTTTTAGCTGCAAATGTGTTTAGATTAGAATTTAAGATTTACTTAAAATATGTCTGAATCAATTAAAGATTAAGTCCTCAGTTGACAAAACTCCGGGCAAATGAGTGTCAAATGCATACTATGAATCTTATATAGGTTTTATATTGCTTGTTTTTGTTTGTTTGGGGTTTTTTTGGGGGGGGTGGGGGGTGTTTCAGACAACAATACTCAACCATAAGCAGAAGTTAGCTTTACGAATAGGAAATAGTCAGCACTTGAACTTACCTTAAAAAAAAAAAAAAAAAAAACCTTGGGAAGAACAGAATGCAAATATACTGTGATTTTGGAAGAATTATATGGGAACTAGCTGATTTGTATGACCACTACATACAGTTTGTTTGTTTTTTCTATAACACCATACCAAACTGGGAAAATAATTGTCCTCTTAAAGTCCTTTTTTTTAACAGTTCAACAGAACCAGATTCCACCATGAGTTTTTATATAATGTATAATTTTATATAAAAATACTGTAGATCTACAACCTCAACATACTATTTCAAGTTTTTTTCCCACTCGATGACTGCCTGTGACTTTAAATTAAGCGCCACTTGTTTTAAACACTGTTGTCAGCAAAAAACGTGCACAATCCAAAAATTTTGCAAATATAATATAAATCCACCCTACAAAGCACAGCTAAAACAGACCCCACACCCAAACAAAAAATCTCCAATTATGTCAGCGCTCACCAACTTGAACCCGTTGCGAAATCTGCATGAAGTTAATCTTTTACAATCACGTGGCGTCCTACTGAATGACCCTTTTTTGCTCACAGAACACCAGTATCAAAATCAGTCACTTCATGAGCCTCTCACATTTACAGTTATCTCATTTCATAGTTCCTATGTATTATTTTATTATTTGAAATCATTAAATATATTATGTTAATATAATATTAAGTATGTTAATGTAATATCATGTTAAGCAGACTACACTACAGAGCAGTGTTAAGGAAAATTGAGTATTCAATTTGTCACAATTTGTTTGCAGTTTTAATACAAAAGCAATTGTCTATGAAGAAAAGAACATTTTCTACTAACTCTTGGTCATCCATAAACAAGAAACAAGTGTGAGTCTTTTAAGGCACTAAATAAATAAGAAAGACAAAAGACTTAATAACTTTAATCTCAAGGCATCCAAGAACCTGAAAATAAGGGGAATAAACTTAACATGAATTATCCATTATGTATTGTACTGAACTACAATGAACTCTAAAACTATACAACTATGAACACAGCTGTGAACACCTTTCCTCTCCTCAAAAATGTCCTGTTAGGGGCAACTTAATTTTGAAATGCTTTAATTTTAGTACCTTATTATTTTTCAAATGCCCTCAGAAAAAGCAACAATGACAGTTTTTAGTGATTTCAAAATCTCTCAATCAGTTTTTCAAACAAAAATATTAATCTTTTTCTGTCCTCGGCAAATGGGGAGTCTGGTTCAGTGTGTCCTGTGCTGTTTGTATCAAGAGCCATGGCGGTAAAAGTCTCTCTGTCTCTTTCAAGGGCTGCTCTGTCCCCCTCCAGTCTCGCTCTGTCCTGTTCCAGCGAGGCTCTTTCCCGGTCAATCGCAGCTCGGTCCTTTACCAACTGCGCTCTGTCTCTCTCCAACGCCGTTTTCTCCCTCTCTGCGATGGCCTTCTCGTGCTCCAGCAGCACTCGCTCTCGGTCCAGGTCTGCGTGCTCCTTCTCCAGCAGCTGTCGCTCTCGTCTGAGTTTAGCTCTTTCGAATTGTAGCTCGTCTTGAGTCTCTGGAGGGCTTTTTTTAATGGATCTCCCCTTTCACGCTTTCTGCTGTATCTGATGAGGGTCCTTCATCAGCTACCGTCGCTTGAGTATTGACTTCGATTACAGAATGTGTCAGTAATTCTAGAATATCACTCCCCATTTCTACTTGATACATCTTTTTGCTGGGCTGGGCTGCACATTCAGACTCATCGGCCAGGTTGGTCAATAAGGTCGGTTTAGGAGGGTCAGCATCAGTGGGATCGCCATCTACAGCCTTCTCCATGAGTCTGAACCACCGCCAGGATTCTGGTTTAACCGTTTCAACGTCCTTTGCAAGAGCTTTTAAAACCTAGGGGGAAAAGTTAGAGAAACTACATCAGGAGAATTGCATGCATACATATTTAATTTACAACTACATTTTTAGAATTTCTGAAGAACAAAATGTATTAGTGCTGTGCAGCTATATGAGTAAATAATTTTAACTGAAAAAAAAGACCGCCTCCATTTGATGTGTTCATCTTACCTTGTATTTGCATTTTAAATTCTCCCACTTTCGTTTTGCTCTTTGAGAAGTAATATTTCCATCCAGGTTGGATTTTGTCTCTTGTATGAACAGCCTAAAAAAAGAAAACACACTTTGTCACTTTATGTTTAAAAGCTGCTTATAGAAAATAAATTCCCTTGATTTTCAAACTGGTGACCCCTAGGGGGCTACATAAAGTTTGGTTGACAACCATCTCAGTGAAAATTTTAGTTTTTATTTATTTATTAATTCATTTGTTTATTTATTTTACAAAGCTCTCATAATGTGTTTCCTTAAGATATTAATTAAATGCTTAAAATGTATATATTATATTAATTATTAAATGTATCATTTTATTACTGAATTAATATTTTAAAACATTCATTCAGTAATCATGAATTTGAAATCTGTTTATTTCTAATGAGTTCCTTCTTGCCATTGCAACCTTTATCTTGCTTGTTGGATGCTGTATTACAATATTCTGATTTGTAACTATATTTACTGTTAAAAAAATCAATTTAATTAAATATAATATAAATACAAACAGTTAAATATAACTAAATAGTAACTAAATAAATTCCAAATAATATTTAAAAAGATAAATTATATATAAAAAAATATTTTTTATATAAATGTATTTATAATGCATAATAATTGTAAATAAAATAACTAGAAATCAACATTTTATTGTTCATTTTACATAGTATAAATGGATTATACCTCACCTGTCATTATTAGAAAGGGGTCAGCATAAATGGGGGTCCCTGGTATTAACAGTTTGAAACCCCTTCATTAAGAAATGTTCTTTATTGTTAAACAATAGCAACAACAAGCAATCACGCATTTATAATGGGATATAAACGACATGTACTGCAGATGTAAAATTAATCACATATGATGACATATAAATCACAATGAGTACATACTCCCAGCCATTTCTGCATGTGTTCCTCCAGCCTGAGAATAAATAGCCATGGCCCATGCGCCACCTGATCAGTGCCTCAGTGTCCTTGTGAGACCCTGAAACAGAACAGCGGTGCAGACAGACAGACAGTCCGGCGTGAGTTCACTGTAGGTTTGGTGCTGCTGTAACATGTGATTTTATATAAGCAAAACAAACCACAGCATAAACACTGACAGCTGTCAGTCTGGAATTATAGTAATAAATCCTTATTTATTAATCGAAAGCAGCTGCACATATCAAGTGCATTAACCCGGTTTTAAATCCACCGTGAATTATATAGAAACTCATAAAAGAGAGTTACAGAAATGTTTTGCATGCGTGCACTCAGTGCAGCTTTACACAATGACACTCACACTGTTGAGATGGTTGCACCATTTCTGAAAGGGACAGAGGCGGCCAAACTCCTCTTATGAGATATACAGTAATACCATGAATATTATTGTTTTCTTTCACTTCTTCAACAACCGCTTGCGTCTCTATTGCGGACAGTACTTCTTCACAGCTTTTCCCGTTTTTAACAGACAGACGAATGCTATTAGATTATTGCCCTCTAGCTGTCAGGAGAAAAAAACAACTCTCAGTTACACTATAGAAAAAAATTATAACAATAAAATAAGCATCTTCCTCTTAATTCCTTCTCATCTTTAGTTATAGATTATATGTCTACAAGTTTTATAAGAAATGGAGTCATCAAAATATGTTGAATCCTGTAATCAACAGCAAGGTTAATTACTGTCAACTAAAACAATTAAAAACATTTTGAAATAAAGCTGAAACACAAACATTGGATTCAAAACTTAAACTAAATGAAAATAAAATTTAATGGAAATAAATTAAAACCTAACTAGTATTTTTTCTTTCTTGCTTTCTTTTAATCAAAAACTAATAAAAATCGCACAAAAGCACATAACAAAGCGAAACTGTGAGACCAGGACTAGTTGTTACACTTTCTCTGGTGTATATTTTTTTTCAGTGTAGGTTTATTGTGAAAGCCACAAACCTAAAACTTGAATAGACACAAAGCATAAATTCTGGACTGCAAAAAGAAGCAAGATTAATAACAAGAAAAAGATACCGTTTGTTGAAAACACATGACCTTTTGTGACTCTATATGGGGTCAGTTGTCTCTATATTAGAACAGTTTTTTATACTTTTTAGCTTTATTTTAACAGTTTCTGAATGACAACAAGGTGGACCATGAATCTTGTTTTGACATTCATTGTGTGGCACAAATGGTATACTTTACTTCCAGACACGGTTATTTTACATTATTTCAGAGATAAAGCACCACACTCCATGTTTCTTTCAACATTTACAAATCAGTAAACCAATCTCAAAAATATTTTAGCGTATGTACTCTGTCAATGTATGTGGGATCCATTCTGGACTGTGTACGTAATGTATCTTCAGTCAACACCCCAAGGATTGCTCAGATAATCGCAGTAACTCATCGCAGTTTTTCCCTGAGGCTTGCCCCCATCTCAGATCCGTTTCAAATTTTTTCAATCACCTTTTCAAGTAAGAATATTAATCTTTCTCGGTTTTTTTCGTGTGTGCAGTCCAGCCCATTGCATCCTGAACTGCTTTTCACATGATTCGTGATATGCGGCGACTTTCTGTCTCTTTCAAGGACCGCTCTGTCCCTCGCCAAAGCTTCTCTATCTTTCTGCAGTCGGGCTCTGTCCTGTTCCAAAGACGCCTTGTCTCTGTTAACCGCAGCTTTGTCCTTCTCTACCTGGGCTCTGTCCCGCTGAAGAGCGGCTCTTTCCCGATTGGCAAGGGCCCTTTCCCGCTCTAGAAGGGCTTTTTCTCTGTCCAGGCCTCCGAGCTCCTTTTCTAGAAGCTGTCTTTCTCTTTGAAGTTTGGATCTCATGATATCCAGCGAGTGAGTTTGTGTCGTCTGCTTGCCTTTTTGTCTTCCCCGCTTAACCAGATCCAGTTTGGAGGCTGGCGGCACGTTCACCGAAGTTCCTTCCTCTTCCAGGAATTCCAGTATTTCCCGTCCGACTTTAATCTGGCGTAGCTTCTTACTCGGATGAGGTGCACTATCATTGTCAGCTTCTGATGTGATCACTTGCTGGCTGACGGTTTCATCAAACTCTTCACCCAGAGCCTCGTCCATGAGATTGAACCATTTCCAGCAGGTGGGGTTCTTCTCCACACCGGCGGGAGGATATTTTGCATCTTGTAATGAAGTGTGAAATGCATTAAACGGTTGAATATGTTCTGTGAAAGCTGGCATCTGCAAAACACAATTAGCAGTGAGACCAACCTTATATCTTGCCTTCAGGTTTTCCCACTTTTTGGCCATCTGCTCAGTTGTCATCTTCTCCTCAAGCCCCATTTCTCTGAGTATTGCACTGAAAAAATAAACATAATAATGACTTCCTGAACACAATCTGAACACAGGTTGTTAGAGAGCGAGGCAAATTTTAAGATTGCACATCTCACCTCCAGGCTGTTTTAGAGGAATTTTTCCTCCCGTCGAAAAGCGCTGAGTTGCTCGAGCGCAGCTGTATCAGCTTTGTGATATCCTCAGTAGACACTAGTGCACATAAAACAGCCTGTTAGTTGGCTTAATGCTCACATTACTGCTTAGTTTCGCGCAAAAACGAACGACTTACTTTTATAGATGAGTTTAGAGCTGGTCGACGCCGAATCCATATTTTATATCACTTCGTAAAACAGATTTCTAGGGCCCTTAATAGTGCACGTTGAAAGTGTGCTTCTGTTAACATTCCCTCCCAGGGAAAATGGCGCCGTACGAGCACAGCCTGGATAGGCTGCCTACTAAGTGCCCTTATTTTGAAGGAGTGAATTTGCGTCTTTAAAATGCATATAAATATTTATTGAAATGCAAATTTGGTTTGACTTAAACAGAATTAGTACGTGTGAATAGAACATTAAACTCAAACGCATTCACGAGATCTTTTTTTTGGCTACTGACTAGGCTAAAAGAACAAAACAAAGAAAGGTAATTAGCATTAAATGTGTGCGTGGCTTACTAGACCTGAGGATGTTAGTACAGTAATCATTTTAGCTCTTTTATGTGTATTTAAAAGACTTTTAAAGTCTCAGATTGTCGTTATTATGTTAGAATTACTGTCCAGATCTAGATTAAAGAATTATAGTAATTACAATCAACTGTAATTAATTGGTCGATCCAGAACAGCGCTGAGAAAAATAACAGGCACCGCGAGACAACACGATCATGTGGCGGCTGTTACTTTTCTCATCGCTTTTCAGAATTGAACAATCAGAGTCGTTTGTGATTAGTAGATGAGGATTTTTTTAATCGTTTAAAAGCAAGATCGCAGCAAAGTTTTCCACGCCATGTGTAAACAAATTAATAGATTTTAACAGTTATTTTTTTAATGTACGAATGTATCTAATAAAAACGTCCTGAAATTTGAATACACTCGTGGTTCTCTAAACAGAAATGCGCCGCCTGGAGGAAGACAACTTTCGTGTCATTGAAAACATAACAAATCTACATTTTCTCCACCCATCGGTAACGGTGAGAAATGAGAAGTCTCAGTATAAGCCGATAAACAGTGTAGCTCTACTAGAAGTATAGGTTGTAGATAAAAGTATAGAAATATGCCCAAAGAAGAAATAATGTATAATTCTACATTAAGGTAATGCTAATAGTCACGTTGTGAGTTTTATTAATATACATATCTCCACATACTTGTCACAACTCAGAGGCAGTTCTTGACTACTTGATTTACTTATATTCATAAAATAAATACAATATTCTTAGATAAAATAAACAGCTGCTTTTATCCTACCCAGATCTTCATGCAGTGTGTTTGAAATCTCAACTAATGCACTTGACCTTTACAAGCCTCTGCTAAGCTATTAATAATAGAGGGGGGCTCCTTCTCTAATGAAGAAACAGTCAACAAGTCCAGTCAGGATGGAGTGTCAGCGATCAATTCATCAACTAACTGGGTGAGAGAGAGATGTGGCCCAGTTAATGTTCAGGTCTGCCAAGAAGTTTTTGCATAAATCTGTCAGATGCATTTAAAAAGCTGAAAGTGGAAGTATGGCAGTCCATCTGTGCCAAGAAAGCGTTGATTGCTTTATACAATATTTTATTTTATTATTATTAAGTTCCTGTTCTCAGTGAACATTCTGCAAAGCATTTTAGTAATCCACATAAAAAATCCACATAAAACATATATATATATTTTTTTTTTGTTGTAATTTTAACAGTAAATGACTGTAAAATGCAAAGGTAAAAACCTGTTAATTTATAATTTGGTAAAATGGCAAACACCAGTTAATAATAAATGTTAATGTAATAGATCTAACAGGGCATGACTTTATTATTTTATATATTAATATATACAAACTAATAATATATCGGTTAATGAAATATACAGTTTAAGTTTAGAGATTAAGTTCAGTTCTGTAAAACCAAAAATGCTACAATTTCTTTATTTCAAAGGTTTTTTGTTTGTTTTTGCAGTGCAGGTAAACTTTTAAAAAAAATTATCTTTCTGTTTTATAAACTTCAATCAATCTATAGTATATGTTTCATGTATGTGCTTTGTCATCAAATTTTAGAAAAAAAATGTTGTTTTGGCACAAACAGAATGCCATCATTTAAAAAAAAAAAAAAAAAACTAAATATCCTTAAAGGCATTGTTTAACAAAAACCTTAAAATTATTAGGTTATTAAATTATTATAAAAATGATGTTGTTCCAAACTGGTATGACTTTCTTTCTACTGCTGAACAAAAAAGAAAATATTTAGTTTAATGTTAATGTTGGTAGTTAAACTGATTCGGGTCTCTTTGACTTACATTGTATTGATAAAAACTTTTTTGGTTATCACCATTATTCAGACTATTTTCTTGTGTGTTCAGCAGAAGAAAAAAAGTCATATGGGTTCGGAAAAACATGGAGTTGAATACATTATGACAAAATGTCATTTCATTTAGGTTAATGCATGTGTGGACAAATGTATAGTACAAAGCAGTCGACTCCTTTTTTCTACAAATGAACCCTCACACGGAACAACTCTGTTACATTTACATTTATCCAAAGCGACTTACAATGAGGACAATGGAAGCAAATCAAAATCAACACAAGAGCAATGATATGCAAGCAAGAAAACAAGCAGTAAATGAATAGAATGCATGTCTAAAATGGACAAGTTTTTTTTTAAAGATAGAATTAGAATAATATATTGTACTGCAAAACATTCTGTTCCATCGGTCTATTGGTCGTTCTTCTTTAACATATTGATACCGAAATGCATTTTTCATCATCTTTTCAGTCATGCGAAATTGTGTCCTTTGTAGTCCAGTGTGGAGCAAGGGGGCTAATCTCTGTGCATATGTCCTTAAAAGCACTGATGCTGTTTTCCTCTTAAATTATTAAGCTTCTTCAGCGGCTTTAAACCATTGAGAGAAGATTAGTGAGGCTATTCTGTGACGGTGTGTTTGTGTGTGCGTGTGCGTGCACATAAAGTGTGTAATATTGGTGGTGTGAGTGTGTGTCTTCTTTCTGCTCTTGCAAGAATGCTATTCAATATCTCAATGAGAGCAGTCCAACAGAGGCTGATCAATCCATCGGTGCCAATTAAACCAATTAAACCTCATTCCCTTGTCTTTTAGAATCACATTTGCTGTCATGCCACGTTGTATCTGTCACTCAAGCAACCAAAATGGCCATTTTGTACATTTTGTAAAATCAACATCTGATCAGATACGGATGTGTATTTAGCATGTTTAGCTATGTAATTAAGATATAATAAGTGCATGCATGTGTTTTTATCTTCAACAGCACATTTGAGAGAGTTTTTGACATGCACTGTATTGTAATTTCCCTCAATGTGAATCTGTGCCTCTCTAATCCAGTAGTCTGTATCCTGTGTTGGGGAAAACGAGGGGGTTGTATGTGTCTCTGTAATCTTGCTATGTCTGTGTGGAACTGTGTTGGTAATCCTGCTGTGTGTGTGCGCGTGTATGTGTTCGCTAGAGTGTTTCCCCAATGTAATCCTATGACAGTGAGCACTGGTGCATGTGAATGGTTGTCAGTGTTAACGCATACATGCCTTGTGCGTTTAACATCATTTTACGCTGTATGGATGGCCGCACAGACACATGCTCGACTCCACATGTGGGCAGAGTTTGACATCATCAGGCGTCATTGCAGTGCTAAGGTGATATGGGAGGGCAGGATCAGCAAAGACATTTGGCTTGATCTCTAACTTTCCAGAAGCGTGGCTGGGGGAGGGGAATGACTGGTTCAGAATGACGAACCAGAATTAGGATAAATATAGGAAGTAGTTAACTATAGTATATTTACTATACATAGTATATTTACTTTAAATGTAATATCAAATAACACACTACAGTTAAAGTTATAATCAAGTTATTTTAAGTACATTAAAATATGTGCACTTTAAAGCATGACAAAAGATTAAAATATTGATTTAAAAATGTACTTAAAAAAAAAAAAACGTTTTAAAACTGCTTAAGTGTGTTTAAAAGCAGTCATAAAAGCCTGCTTTCTTGGAACATAAAATATATTTTAAAGAAATGACTTCCATATGGCCAAAATACTATGGAAGTCAATGGGAAACTGTTAGGTTTCCAAAATTTTTCAAAGTATATTTTTTTGTGTTTCACAGAAAAAGAAAGTCAGGTTTGGATTGACATAAATGACAGACTTTTAATTTTACTATCCATTTAAGTGACCTTGATTAATATTATAATAATTCATTTATATTATCTGCAAGCAGGGATTTTTTTTTTTTTTTTTTTTCAAATATAGTGAGATGTGAAGTGCACATTAAATACAAATAAGCATACTTCTTTTTCACAAAGGTTTATACTGCAAATTGGAGGCAGGGGCGGATGCTCAATCGACCATGGGCTATGGCGCAGCGGGTTTTAGTGATGGAGGCCGCGTCGCGAGAGCCTGCCGCGCTGTAGCCGAGCGGATAGGCAGCACTATTTATAGATAATCCTGTTTAAGCGAGGTCGTGCTCTCTACCGTCCCTGAGACAGAGCAGTGGAGTTAAACGCTGACAAGAAGCAATGCGTGCGCTTTTACCTCATCGTACCAATTAAAAAACACAACACATACACAAATCACATCCAGGATTTTTCTATACTTATTTTGGCAATTTTTTTTTTTAATATAGCCGTAACCACCATAGAGTCTGAGGGAGTGATAATAATATTATAATACCCCATAAATACATAAAGACAAACAGTATCCCCCAATTTTTAATAATCTTGATGCTGCTCTGCTACATTTTATTGCCCATTTCTCTGTTTGTCATTTGGATGACAAAGAGTTATATTTTTTAGCCTCAGCGCTCATCAGTGTCAATGTTTGGGATGGCCAATCAAATCAAAGAAGGAGGGGCTTTACTTTGCGTGCCGCTTGTTTTTAAGGTCAAAGAGTGTGAGGTCAAATTAATGCAAATAGATAAACATGTAATATAACAATAATTTAATTTTGCAATTAAAAAATGTTATATTCGTTGTTACAAACTTCTCGACGTTTTTGTAAAATAATTTTGAATTGAAAATATAGGCTGTCATGTACAGTAGGTTAACATTTAACTGATTCGTGTAACATAACTGAATGTGACGAGACAAAAAAAACGTATTTCTAAATTATAGTTATTTTAAAAGAAAAAAAATTGAGTCCCCCAAGGTTCATGGTTAAGGTCTTGATAGGAGGATACATATCCAGAATTGGAGTTTATCAATAGTTTTGAAACAAAACTTATAACTAAATTTATATAATAAAACAAATCATAAATATATCAGTACAATTTAACATACCAAAATAATATTATTAGTATTTCACTTATTAAAAAATAGGGGCTGTTGATTTAACATTTTAATGTAAATCCTAATATTTATCTGTTTTGTGAAAATGAGCATCTGTTGAATAAATCATTATCTGTCTGGTGTATAAGCAACACACACAGCATATTTTTATGAATTGGTTGCATTAATTAACAAATAAAACATATTAGTCAGAACTATTAATATTATCTTTTACAGCCCGTTTTCATCTAAAAATATGTTTGATGCAAAGATCACTATGTGTAAATGTAAAATATTAAAATATCTGGTGAAAATGTTGATGGAACAACATTAATGGAACAACATTCTGCATGTACAGAATTGAGAAACTGATATTTATGAAGAGCAATCGACAAATGTATTTCAGTTCAAAAAAGTCAATGCAATACAAACATTTTCAAGAAATAAGTATTTGCAGGCTTGCCTCAGTGGCTTTGCGTAAGCCTGTCTGGAGTTTTTGTTCAGACCAATGCAAACATCCACCCATATAACCGTTTTAAATTAATATAATAATTTATACTTCTAACTCATCCCTTTTCTTAAAAAAAATGGTTTAAATGCTGAAATTTGAGATTTATCATTTTGTAAAAACCTTATCTGAGTTGTAATCATGTATTTACAGTGATTTTACTGTTTAATATGTTACCATAGACATTGTCCTACCCTGCTCATATGGTATTAAAAAAATTTTTTTAAATAAAAATGCATTTTTGCAGGTCTTAAAAAAGGTTTTAACAAGTCTTACATTTGATTGGAAAAATCCTGCAGACAGTTGTAGCTTTGCATACTGCCAGCCTCTAAATGATTTTGATCAGAATTTTAGTGTTCAGGAACTCTCTCAACTTGTAATAGGCCTATTTTACAGCTTGTCAATTGATATAACATTATTGTGAGGAGAAAGCCTGAAACCACAGAGCCCCCAACAAATCCAAATTTAACCCCTGCACACACACACACACACACACACACACACATTTCAGTAACTTCTATCCTGAATCTATAGCTAGTTATGTTTCTGTACTGACATATATTATATTATTTTCTTCATTCAGCATTATTTTAGATGTGGCTGGACGTGGAGCTAAAGTCTTCAATAAGATAATTTATAAATTAAACACTCTACTATGGCTCTCCTCGTGTTGCCAATAATAATACATCAAGTTTAGCATGGCCCGCTTATCCATCACATCGACGTGTCTTCGCTGGTTGTTGGTGATGACAGCTGTTTCAACAAGGGATGACACCTGTACCTGGGACAAGCGCTGGCCAATGGGAGTGTGAGTTAAATCCCGAGCCGTGCCTCTGACGTACATACTCCACGGACTAGAGCGCGGTGGGCGGGTCGTTACGGATCGAGTTGTGGATCTACGGCGAGAGGCTATTGATGTCTAGTGGAACTGACGCGCACCGGTTCAAAGTGAGTACACATGTAGCCTATGCAAAGAACATTTTTTACACTATTTAGCTAAAATGGTTGTTACAGATATTACAGCAGGGACCGAATAGCAAGTCAATAGAGATCGAAAATTATAGCAAAAACACTCTTTAAAAATTTATAATAGCAAAAACACACTTTAAAAATATACTAAAAAAAAAACACATGAAAATCGCGATAAAAACACTCTTTTTCATGCATGCCTTTCTTTATTATATAATCCTAAATGTTCTGCTTAATAACTTCTGACAGCAAAATGTTATTATTTATACAAATTCATTAGGCTACTGTTCCTTCCCTTTCCAAATATCTCCCTATAAATATTTGGGAAAAAATGTTTTCAGATGAATCTCTGCAGAGAATAAAATTTCAACTGCTTGTAAGATATTCTGGTAGATTTCGCGTGCGTCAGTCAGATCTAGTCTACTGATGGAGAGTATTTTAGTCTGTCTTGTAAACGTGATGTGCATATTTCAAGATAGAGATCATATGGGCCTTTTACTGCGCGCAGTTTTAATTGTGTTGCCAAGATGATTTTGCATTGATAGCAAAATGACTTCATAACTGCCTTGAGGCATGCTTTCTGCTTTGGTGGTCAGTGAGCATTGGGTTTGATTCGTCAAGTTAGGTTTATAATTTGTTTATAATTTTATGGTGATGAAATTGGAGAATGGCATAATAGCAACCTTTTAGCCAGTCAGGATGCAAATTATGGGGAGTTGATGGGGTCTTAAAACATGATTTAATATTTAGGCCTGTACGTTACTATGTATATACAAGTTTTTGTTTGGATAACGCCGAATTTTCATTACAGATGCTATGCTAATAACACAAGTTGCAGTCGGCTAGGAGGTGGTAACCATAGCAACAGTTCGCTGTTCAAGCGCTTCGATGAAATGCATATCATTGTTTATCTTATTATATGTTAACACATTACAAATGTACCTAAAAAAAAAAAAAAAACGTAATTATTTTGATTTAAACATTTGATATAAACTTTTAAGATGCTAACTCACTTTTTAAAGGGCGGCAAAAAACAACTTGGGTCGAACTTGCGCGACAATGACCGAGTAAACATCAAATTACTTACTCAAGGTAAATCCTTAAAAATTACTGAAATACTTTTGTGACGTTTTAAAGCACTAAATATTCAAGCCAGTAGAGACAGTGCTGGATCTCTCTATACAAAGTGCATTATGATAGAGCTTGGCTTGTGAAAAGTTATTTCTTTGTTGAAAAAAAATT
Source organism: Cyprinus carpio (assembly GCF_018340385.1). NCBI lineage: Eukaryota > Metazoa > Chordata > Actinopteri > Cypriniformes > Cyprinidae > Cyprinus > Cyprinus carpio. Next base: position 9,917,115 of record NC_056596.1, on the reverse strand, counting down.
CTTACCTATTTGGTAAAGGTTTTATGTGACACACAGCAAAAATACAGGCTGCAGCACTAGCCATATTAGGTAGAAAAATTCTGTCCATATATAGAGATATATTTATTTTGTCCTTTAGAATGGCAAGTTATTCCTGTCAAATGCTCATTCATTAACATTTCACACTTATTTACTTCATTTAGACAGTAAGATTCCACATCTGACTTGCAGAGCATCATGCGGCATCACAACGTGACTCACACTCATTCACAGCATGAGTAAATATAGATTTTCAGCATTCTGTCACAGAAACATTCACGAATTCTTTCCGTATCCAGTTTATTTTCACAATAATTTAGTTTGACACAGAAATGAAAAGGTGCTGCATGTAGATACTCTTTATCAAAAGATAATCTTGCAACACCAGTTTGGTCGCCACATAAATGAGACATAAAACATCTAATAGTGACATTCAAGCTGTTCTTTCAGCCTTATTCTTGAGATTATTTATAAAATTCCTCTTTTACTTGTACAAGTCTATTTGTGATTCAAATAAATTTATCAAATAAATGGTTTTTGTATACTCTTGTGCCTCGGGCATTATCCGGCTGCACTTAGTTCCTCCAGAAGTCTGAATGAACTGAGGCTACTATCTAGGAAAGAGTGAATATGTTTGTCTGTGTTCAATAGTGCATACTCTTCCCTACAGCAGCAGTGGCTCTGTGTCTTACTACTGCCACAGATTGACTAATTAGATTAAGCAAGAAGCTTTCCTGAGATAATCATTCAGCAAGCCATTTCCTCTAGTGGAGACTGTGCTCCTCAAGACCGTCCACTGAAGGTCAAATCATTTTATGTAGTAAAGGTGAATTTTTGGCATTTGCTTTGTAATACAGACTATGTGTTTTTTGGAGTAGTTGAACGTGACGGCGATTCGCTCAGTCTCTGAAAGCAGCACCTTCTGACTGTGCTGGTCGAGGGGCTGCATTTGTCTCATTGTTGCCGTAATGGACATGTAAAACAAATCTGTGAGTACTTTTCCATTTGTTTTATGATAATGAATTGAAGTATGTTGACTATCATGGTTTGTTTTAGTTTAGTGCTTCTGTAAAATCATTATTTAAGTCATTTGTTTGGCAAGTTTTTTTTTCTGTAACTGGGAAATAAAAGACTTTTTTGATACAGATAAAAAGGTTAAGGTAAAATTTCAATAGGTTTGTGAGCAAACATTTAATGATCAAAGAATAAGCGGTGCTTTAAAGTCTTAAAAATGCAAATTTATTCAAGATGACCCAAACATGTTTTGTTGTCCATGACCTTTGAGAGGGCTTTAGATGTCACTGCAAACAGCCTTTGAATCTCAACATAATTTACAATTATATAAAATCCTAGATTTCATTGCTGATTTTGGTTAAAATAGTTTATTTATTTTTCAATCCATGGTTTATTACGATTACATAAAATTAAAGCTAAAGATAAAAAATTTGAACTAAATGACCATTAGAAAAACTGCCTTTACAACTAACTGAAAATAAATTTAATATGAAGCACTGAAATTACTAGAAATAAACTAAAACTGAAATATAAATAATAAACCATATTAATATAACACTGGTTCAATCATTTGTTCATTCAATTACACTTTCTTTCGAATGCCCTCTAAAACTTTATTTCCCACTCTATTTTTTTCGAACACAACTTTTGAGACATGTCTGTTGTCTTTGGCAGGTCTCTCTTCTAGACGAGACGCTGGTTTTATGTAACAGAACTAATTTTAGCATTCCATTCAAGCAGACGTAACAGATCTTTCCACTCAAGGGCCATTACAAAAGCCAGCTGTCAATTTGCATACCTGTCAACATCATCTTTAACCAGAGACATACAGTTTGATGTTACTTCCTTTGTTGATTGACAGTGGTATCACTTGATCTGGCAGATGTGACAGAACATGAATAATCACATTTTATTTGGCTTCAAGTTATAAATAGTCATATAAGCTGACATGGGAATGATAGAGCATGAAATGAACTTGCTTTCTTTTTTTTGTTTTAGATGTAACTTGGTACAAACCTGATGATTTGACCTCCTGTGACTCTGATCAACCTAAGATGAGAGAAAATACACCAGAAAATCAAATGGAAATGGCATTTGAATTACATCTGGTGCGTCATCAGAAGAGTCGGTTTTTGTGTCCCTGAGGAATTAAGTCTGGATATTGTCACTGCTTACCTCAGGGGAAGCCACTTCTCCTCCATTTTTTGGTGCACTTCAGCAGGACTATGGCCAAAAACTCATTCCGTGGGTCGAAGTACAAGACAGAGGCCAATCATGATGGAGATTTTGGCTGCACACTCAAAGAACTTCGATCACTCATGGAACTCAGAGGGACAGATGGATCACAAAGGATTCAGGGCTATGGAGATGTTCAGGGACTCTGTTCCAGGTTAAAATCATCACCAATAGATGGTAAATATTTCCTGTGCTACCACTGTTAATGTTTATGCATTAAATGACATTGATAAAAATGCACTGTTCTTTTATCACCAAAATTAATAAAATGGCTAAAAATGTATATTTAGATAAATTGGAAAATGTACAGAATTTGCAATTTTGGCCAATATGTTGATTATTATTTTCAGATAATTATTTTTAGATTGTTGCCGATAACTAATAAATGGTCAATATTAAATTTAAATCAATTAAAAATAAAACACTAAAACCATCAGTCATTTTAAATGTTAAAAGTGAATTTAGACACCACAACATTATAATATACAGTATAAACATGGATATTCATATTAAGATTTGCTTAAGACTGCGTTTAAAAGTGTATAAAATTGTGCTGAGCTTTAGATGATGATAAAGGTAATCTAAATATAAAAACAGAGGAAATAAGCATGCACAATTAAATATCCAATATCAAGTGATGCCAATACATTTTAAAAATCTCTAATATCGGCCAGTTAACAAGATGATACCTAAATATCATGCAAAAAAAAAATGAACCAAATGGTTGGTGGTTATAGATCTGAGCTGAGCAAAGGTTGTATGTTCAAACTTCATGGGGTTTGATCCATGACCTCTCACCATTTCACCCTTGACCAAGACACTTAACCTCAGGCTCTTCCTGGAAGACTGTCTCCGTAACAAGTGCAGCGTAATCGCTTTGGATAATTGTGTGAGCTAAATAACTAATTAGCAATTAGAAGTTTCAGACATCTTTTTCCATGTGCTTTTTCCTTTCGCCATTAGCACTGTAGCTTTCATCAAGGACCATATTTTAGCTTTAAAAGACTCAGAATTTCTCTTTGACAGTGGAGCAATAATGACATATAATGAGGTACTATAAGAAGAAGAAGAAGTTGTACCACTTTATACAGTTGCTAATCTGTTAGCATATCTATTTTTGACCATATTATAAAGGATTTTCATCAAGCAAATGTAATTAACCTAGATATATTCAATTTTTCAAGTCTAACTCTTGTTTTACAGCATATCATTTTGCATTATCATTATGTCACTTAAAAATAAGTTCAATGTGTTTACATTAGTTAACATGAACTAACTATGAAAAATACTTCTTATGCATTTATAAATGTTAGTCAATGATTATTTAAACCAATACATTATTAAAATCAAAGCATTAATGCATTAACTAATGGTACATTTTATTATGAAGTGTTACAATTATTTTAAACTATTGAAAGCCCTTATAATTTCAGTTATTATTTCAGTTTTATATCTTTGTCTGAATCATTCCAAGTGACCCTGGTTAGGAATGAAAGGTACGATGTATTACATTACATCATTTCTAACTAAATTACAGTTATAATGTGTCAATCAGCTGACAAAAGATGTTTAACCGCTGAAAATTATTGCCTTTCTTGTTACTTTCTTGTTACTTAGATTATCAAAGTCACCAATATTACATCTCCTATTTTACAGTTCCTCTTTTTGCTTATTTCACCTTTTTATTCATCTCCTTCTGTTCTTCTAGTTTAAACTAATCTGTCTTTATATTATTTCAATGAGCTCAACTCCAGTCATTTGTCTAACACCATGATCAGCTTATGTTTCCCTTGATAATTCCAGTGAAATATGTTTACACTCTCCTCTTGTGATTCTTTCGTTTAAGATTTTTGTGTGTATTATAAATACACAATCTGTCTGTTATGAAAGAGTCCTATCTCTTGTTAAAATCAGACCTTGATTATTGCTTTTTAAGTCCTATTTACATTATCATCCATCTATATTTTCCAGTTCGATATGCATTGGCTTACCACTTAATACTAACCAACTTAAACCGATCAATTACAATAACAGACAGTTGTAGTTGTGACAGGTGGAACCAGATAAATTTACCTCATGTAATCCCACTCACCTTAAACCGAGGTAGGCTCTTCATTGCTCCACATCACGCTAATCTCACTGGCCGATGCTCTGCTGCATGGGGTTTACGTTCATTTTTGCCCTTGCCAACAGTGGGTAAACCTTTGAGGGGGCAGAGGACTAGCGTTTTGTAATTGAGCAAAGGAAGGAAGAGAGGGATTACACTGTGTTAGCGTTCAGGCTGTGCTCTTGCTTGTGTGGGGATTGGAAATATTGGTATATTGTGGAATCCATTATATTTCAAATGAAAAGCAAAGTAAAAACCCTCTAAATCCAATTCAATTTCTCAAGTGTTTTAAAATTCTGCTTGATCCATCTGTCATTTTTTGAATATTTTATCTAAATCATCAGTATGTTTTCCCTGTACATATTTATATACATATTTCGAAATGTGTTTTTAAATGTGCAGTTGCAAGCTCTGTACATATAGATACGCCATAAGGATGTTTAGGTCATCTAAACGTCATATGTAATTCAAACATGGTCATTAATAATTATCTTGAGTGACCCACCAGAAATCTTTGTACAATCCAGAGGTGTTAGATTGTGCTGTTAGATATCTTGACTGTAGTGGTATATCTTATTTTTATATGGTGTAATAAAAATGATATAATATTTTTACAACCAGAAGCTTATTTGATATGGTAAAAAGGCAAAGTTATATATGTGTTGTGGTTATTTGCTTCAATCTTAATAATTTGTAGAAATAATACCTTAATATTTTCTGTAGTGGTAATGCGATACACTGAAAAAAAATATTTTTAAATAAAACAGGTTATTGGAGTAATGTTCAATGTGTTACTTGCTATTTGTTTCTGTACCAAATATCTTAATGTTTATTCTGCTCTTTCTCTCTGTTTAGGGTTAAGTGGTCATTCTGATGACATTTCGAGAAGAAAAGAAGAATTTGGAAAGAATTTTATACCTCCTAAAAAGCCAAAAACATTCCTTCAGCTAGTGTGGGAAGCATTGCAGGATGTGACTCTAATTATTTTGGAAGTAGCAGCCATAATATCCTTAGGCCTTTCCTTCTATAAACCTCCTAATGCAGAGAGAGAATGTGAGTATCGTAGGGATTTTAGCTCACTATGAATAATATACCTCTGTTTCTTTTGCTCTTTGGTCCTGTTGAATAACAATGAATTTGTAACATATCCTGAAGGTGACGTAGTGCTATTATGTATTCAGCTCACTGCAGGGCCTCTTTTACCTAAGCACTGCTGTGCATTTAGCAGTAAAATCCTGCAAATCATGTTATTTTGTGTTTGCAAGTGCACAGTCCTTCACTTTCTTCACTAAATGTGCACCTGCTTGTAAATGCAGCTATGCACCTCAAATATCCTATTAGCATTTTAGACATATAGTTCAAGTGTTTGGGGTTGGAAAGATTTTTTTAATGTTTTGAAGGAAGGTTAAAAAAAGTATCCTCATTTATTTGATCAAAAATACAGTAAAAGCAATACTATTGTACAATATTATTACAACTTAAAGTAAGTGTTTTGTGTGTTAAGTAATATTTTAAAATGTAATTTATTCATGTGATGTTAAAGCTTAATTTTCAGCAGCCATTACTCCAGTCTTCAATGTCACATGATATGATCATTTTAATATGCTGATCTGCTGCTCAAGAAACATTTCTTAATATTATCAATGTTGAAAACAGTTTTGCTGCTTAATATTTTTGTGACAACTGTGATTAGTTTTTTCAGAATTCTTTGATGAATAGAAAGTGTAAAAGAACAGCAATTATTTGAAATAGAAATAATTTGTATCATAAATGTCTTTACTTTCACTTTTGTTCAATATAATGCATCCTTGCTGAATAAAAGTACTATAAATGTACTACTGTAAAAAAAAAAAGAATCTTACCGACCCCAAACTTTTGAACAGAAGTGTATATATATAATATAAGACTTATACACACAAGTTGCTGTAGCAGCTACTTACAAGGACTTTCTCATTGGTGCAGACTGTGGTAGGGCGGCTGGAGGAGTTGAGGACGAGGGTGAGGCAGAGGCCGGATGGATTGAGGGTGCTGCCATCCTCTTGTCTGTCATTTGTGTGGTTCTTGTCACAGCCTTTAATGACTGGAGCAAGGAAAAGCAATTCCGTGGACTTCAGAGCCGCATTGAACAAGAGCAGAAGTTCACTGTGCTCCGAGCCGGTCAAGTCATTCAGATTCCTGTGGCCGAGATTGTGGTTGGAGACATTGCACAAGTAAAATATGGTAAAATTATGGTCTCCCTTAAGAAGCTTTTAATATATTAAACAATTAAGAATTAGGATTGACATGTTTCTTTAAACTCATATGCTGTTAAATTGAAATGTTTAGAATGGTTATGCAGCTCTTGCCATAGAGTGACAGTTTATGGTGACCATATCTGTCAAGTTTCAAATAAAGGACAAAAAAAAATCTACACTGAAAAAAAAAAGTTGTGTAGGATTAACTTTCACTTTTTTCATTTAATTATAGCAAATAAACAAATAAGCTTCAAGTAAGCAAATAAACAAGACGTTTTAAGGTAGAAAGTATTTGAGTCTTGTGTAACATTAATTAACACAACACACCCTCTTTTAAATTCTGCATGTGAATATGCTAGATTAAAGATTCAAGGCTTTTTTAGTTCTTTCATTGGTATTTTTCCTTTTTGGAGCTTGACAGTCATGGAATGAACTGTTGCTGTATGGAAAATAGCTGTATGTAGATAAATAACAAAATTATCTTTTATCTTGGCTTAACTGCTCTTTTAAAAAATAATGCTAAAGCACATAGAATAGGGTTTTATTCCAGTAGTCTGTTTTTTGTTTTTTTAGTTGCCATTTGCTGTGCTCAATTGAAAACCTCTCTTTTGGCTTGCTATGCAAACATCTGCCTATTGTGTCTCAGACAATGCCATCTGTCCTTTGTTTTGTGCTTGCAGGTGACCTCCTTCCTGCTGATGGTGTACTAATCCAAAGCAACGATCTAAAAATTGACGAGAGCTCCCTCACTGGAGAGTCGGACCATGTCAAAAAAACTGTGGACAAAGACCCCCTCCTTCTTTCAGGTTTTGCCTCTGCTTTTTTAAAAAAGTGACAATAATAGTAGCAATCTAAAGGTCAAGACTAAAACAGTTTTGCCATTGCCATAGTTATATACAGTACCTGGTTACATGCCCATTTTTGCCCTGTTTGCTCAGGCACGCATGTGATGGAGGGTTCTGGAAAAATGCTGGTCACAGCAGTGGGGGTGAACTCTCAGACGGGGATCATCTTCACTCTCCTCGGACGCGGAGATGATGATGATGATGACGATGAGGAGAAAAAAGAAGAGAGGGAGAGGAAAAAGAGGGAGAAGGAGGAGAAAAGGAGGGAGAAAGAAGAGAAAAAGAAAGAAATAGAGAGGAAGAAGAAGGAGAAGAAAGAAAAAAAAGAAAAGTATGTTCCTTCAGATTGGTTTCTGAAGCACATTTTCAAAATAATTCCTTAAGCATCCATTCAGTTCTAACCAAGTTTGGGTTTTCACTCCAAATGAGTAAATATGCTAACTATTTGAAATGCAATGCTTTGGCCAGGGACTAGATACGTCATTTTAAACATACTAAACAAGGATACTGCAAGAGTCACATCATTTCCAAATGCTCAGTGTCTATAGATATCACAGATATCTGATTGATCCATGTCACTTTTCAACAGCCAAAAAGCCAGATGCAACAGATAAAAAGAAAGGTGTGTATTAGCACATATGCTGTAATCGTGTGTCATAGCGTTTCCTTTAGATCAGTGATTCTCAACTGGTGGGTCATGATGTAAAAATGGGTCACAGGTCTGTTGTCATGGTTAAAGGGGTCATATGATGCGATTTAAAATTTTCCTTTCTCTTTGGAGTGTTACAAGCTCTTGGTGAATAAAGAAGATCTGTGAAGTTGCGAAGACTGAAGTCTCAAATCCAAAGAGATATTCTTTATAAAAGTTAACACTCGACCACGACCCCTGAAACGGCTCGTTCTAACACTCCCCCACATATTTTCATCAGTATGTGGGAATATTTGCATAACGCCACCCAGATGTTCACGCAAAGAAAGAAGGCGTACCTTTTATTCTCGTTGTAGTATTGTTGTTGCTGCCGCCATGTTGTATAGACACTGTGTGTTTCACTGTGAAAGCGAAACTACTACTTTGGCCTTCCAAACCAACGATACGCTCCTTCGTAAATGCCGCCTGCCGCAGCTGATCCCACCCGGTCGCTGAGGAAATACATCAACTTTGCCGCGGCTTCTCTCTGGGCCTCCGGCCTCTGCTCACTCAAGGTGTGTGACGCTGTTTCGTTGAGGAAGCGAAACTACTTTGTTTTTGCCTTCCAAAAGAAAACATGACTAGAAATCATGTTTATATCACGTTTATAATGGCTTTTATGTTTTTGTCTCATCGCTCCGGTCGGACAAGGCATCACAATATGTTAAGAGGCGTAACATTTCTGTCACACGCTTGAGGCATTCGCCAATCACAACATGCTGGATAGCTGGCCAATCACAGCACACCTCGCTTTTCAGAGAGATGAGCCTTGTGAAAATCGATGCATTTCAGAAGGCGGAGCATAGAGGAGAAACAATAATGTACAGTATGTGGAAAAAAAAATTGTTTTTTTAACCTTAAACCGCATAAACACATTTAATTACACCAAATACACAAAATAATGTTATTTTTATCAGCATCATATGACCCCTTTAAAAAAATGCTAAATGCAAATAATAATATGCAGCTAAACATATAATTGGGCATTGCTTCCTTGAGCAAATTCATCATACTCTCATTGTCAGAAAACATGAACAAACTATGAATACAAAATATGAACCACACTGCTTCACGGGTTCATGTGCACTTAAGATACATGGTTTGTGTTGGCCACAATTAATTTTTTTTGCAAGAACCCATCTAAATTTAAGAGACATTTTGAAACCAAATTTGATGTTTTCCCTATTCAACCTGTTATATTATTAATTTTGTACATTGATGCGCCCTATGTAGTTCATTATTATATTAACACATTTCAGTATGTGATATTAAATTTATTTTTTGTTACTTTTGTATGACAAAACTAGTTGAGAACCACTGCAGGAACATTACATGAAATTGCAGTCAGTGACATAGTTCAGTCAGTAGTTGATCTTTCGGCACGCATTGTGTGTTTTTATTTCTTTATGTATTGTGAGAATGTCCTGTGAACATATGGTTGAATCTAGTAGCTAACTGTGCTCTTCACTCTTTTCATGCTGATTAGAAGTAAGAAGATTAGGCTACAGCTCTGCTTTTTCCTCTTGTCCACATATAAGCACATACAGGCAGACACATGCTGTAAATCTCCAGAACATTTCCTTTTTTTTTTCTCTGCACATGGTTTTAAACAGTTTTTATTCTTCTGAAACAACACTTCACACATAAATAAGAAGTCAGAGTTGGAGTTGTCGCCATTTAGCACAAATATTTTGACATACACAAGCGTTCACAAGGTTGTGGTGACATTGTTTGAAAGTGACATTAACAAAATTTCTGGAAAAAGTATCACAGTTTTATATATATATATCACAGTTTTATATATATATATATATATATATATATATATATATATATATATATATATATACTGTTCTGGGTCATGTGACATTGAAGACTGGAGTAATTGCTTCTAAAAATTCAACTTTCCATCACAGAAATAGTTTATTTTAAAATGTATTAAAATAGAAAACAGTTATTTAAATTGTAATAATATTTCACAATATTACTCTTCTTATTTTGATCAAATGAATGCAGTCTTGGTGAGGTGAGCATAAGAGACTTCTTTTGAAAACATTAGTCTTACTGACCCCAAACCTTTAAACAGTAGTGTATTGCATTCTGGTGTTAATTTGGGCAATACGACTTTAAATTCTGCTTGCAACATTTTTTTGGAGGTTTAATAATAGTTTGATACATGCAGTAGCATAACCTTTGTACAGGACAACATTTATAAAGCAGATTATAAGTACATTTAAGTAAAAAAAATTTTTAACATCACTGGTTTCATCTGTATTCAGAGAAGGATGGAGGCACAGTGGAGATGGAGCCCCTCAACAGTGATGATGAAACAGAAGAAGAGCCAAAAAAAAACAAGATTCCAAAGAAAGAGAAATCGGTAAATCAAACCAAACTAACCAAACAAACCGTAAAAACACGTAAAAAAATAAAAAAAAAAAATAAAAATAAATAATAAAAAAACATTTTACAGTGTGCAGAACTTTTTCTTTTTGGTCCACTTCATTTGTTTTTCAATTAATAAAAACAAAAAGCAATACTATTAAAATGCTATTTTAGCACATGTTTTTTCCCATGTGTTTTTTCCAGGGCTCTTCATGTCAGCCATCACAGTCCTCATTCTTCTGGTGCTCTTTTTGGTGGACACTTTCTGGATTCAGGGGCTTCCCTGGATTAAAGACTGCACTCCTATCTACATCCAGTTCTTTGTCAAGTTCTTCATCATTGGCGTCACTGTGCTGGTTGTTGCCGTGCCTGAAGGTTTACCGCTTGCTGTCACTATTTCATTGGCCTATTCTGTGAAAGTATGTGATCTGTCTTTTGCAGAAGTTTCATGACAAACTTGTACATACAAAAGTTGTAAAATCATTTATGTAGTAAAATCATCTGTCATTCCCTGTAGAAAATGATGAAGGACAACAACCTGGTGAGGCATCTGGACGCTTGCGAGACGATGGGAAATGCCACGGCAATTTGCTCTGATAAAACAGGCACCCTAACCATGAACAGAATGACAGTGGTTCAGGTGTATATTGGAGACAGACACTACAATAAGGTCCCAGAACCTGATCTGATTCCTGGCAACATCATGAATCTTCTCATCACAGGAATCAGTGTTAACTGTGCATATACTTCAAAAATAATGGTAACAAACTATATTTTGCCTGAATGTGTACTTTTAAATATACAGAGGATTCAAAAAAACTGTGACCACAAGATAATTTTTTGTTACATAGAACTCAGCATAGAAATTTAAGTGAAGAGTTAATATATTTTTATAGATCAAATATAATAGATCAAATATATATATAATTTATTCAATTTATGTCAGAATTTGTCATTATCTCAAATTCATGTTTGTTTGAAGATTTATTTAAATATTTATTTAATTAAGATATTATCATTTATTTAAAGATAAATCAATGTGGTTTCAGACTTTTGGACCACACTGTATTTAAACTTTTTTAGTTATTATTTAATGTGATTTTTTTTGCTTACTTTTTTGTTAGGCTAGACTTAGTTTCATGATTTTGATGAACCCTTTTTTCTGTCTAGCCTGCTGAGAAAGAGGGCGGTCTGCCCCGTCAAGTTGGGAACAAAACTGAATGTGCCTTGCTAGGGTTTACCACTGGATTACGAAAAGATTACCAAGCCATTCGCAATGAATATCCTGAGGAAAAAATTTACAAAGTGTACACTTTCAACTCAGTCAGGAAATCCATGAGCACAGTCCTAAAAAATCGAGATGGAAGTTACCGTATGTTCAGCAAAGGAGCATCAGAAATCCTCCTGAGGAAGTAAGTACGCATTTAATATTGCAGGTGATTTGCTATTTGCTAGATAATAATACAAGCGGTATTATTATGGTGAAGGATGTTCTCATCCAATGGAGCACTCAAGAAATCTTTATAGTTCAGGTTGAGTCATCAATATTTTAGTCCAGTTTTCCTGGGTACATAGACCATTTAATGATTTGAAAACACTAAAGATTCTGTTACATTAGTACAATTTCACTGACAAAGAAGCTCTTTTGTTCACTCTCAATAATATAGTGATGCACAAAGCACCAGTCTTACAGAAGTCACTTTCAAACCAAGCACCTTTCTGTTGGTCAACGTGCCATATTCACAGGAAAACTTGGACTTGAATGTGAAATCTGCATGGTTCAAAATTTAAATATAAATGTGAGACTACATATTTGTATCATTAACTTTCCAAAAAGTTATAAAGCTTTCATAATATTTAATATTTGCCCAGGTGCTGTCAAGTCCTGACAGCCAGTGGCGAAGCTAAAGTCTTCAGGCCCATTGATCGGGATGACATGGTGAAAAAGGTGATTGAGGCCATGGCCTCTGAGGGTTTGAGGACCATCTGCCTCGCTTACAGGGACTTCCCTGTTTCGGATGGGGAGCCTGATTGGGATAATGAGGCGGATATCCTGACTGGACTTACCTGCATTTGTGTTGTGGGCATTGAGGATCCTGTTCGGCCAGAGGTAACTGCTCACTTGACCATTAATTCACTCCTATTCCATCAACTTTATATGGAAAATATGCATTTGACAGTGAAAACAAAGCAAAGACATGCTGAAATGCTCATTACTATTAGTCAGCATGTGTTTGTTGACACTTAACCCCTGGTGGTATAATCACCACAGGTCCCTGATGCTATTCAGAAGTGCCAGCAAGCAGGCATCACTGTGCGCATGGTCACAGGGGATAACATTAACACCGCTCGAGCTATTGCAACCAAGTGTGGCATTCTCCATATAGGCGATGACTTCCTTTGCATTGAAGGCAAAGAGTTCAACAGACGAATACGCAATGAACTTGGAGAGGTGAGGTGGTCAAAATAAAAAATGGATCAGTTTTCATTCAAATGAAAGGTTGATATTAAAGGCCTCATCATATTTTCAGATTGAGCAAGAGCGGCTGGACAAGATCTGGCCCAAACTGCGTGTACTTGCGAGATCTTCTCCAACCGATAAGCATACATTGGTCAAAGGTAATGACTTTCAAACAGGACTGTTGTTAAAATTGTGGTGACTAATACAATCTGACTGCAAATAAAATGTTTTGCTGTCTCTTTAAGGTATAATTGATAGCACCATATTAGAACAGAGACAAGTAGTTGCTGTCACTGGAGACGGAACCAATGATGGCCCTGCGCTAAAAAAAGCTGATGTTGGATTTGCAATGGTAGGACTTTTTAAAATTTGAAAAACTTGCTTGTACATCACTATGAGGGATGTACTGTGAAGGTTAGAAGTACAGTGTTTTTGGGGGGATTTGTAATGTATTGTAGTTTACTCCTCAGACTTGACGCACACGTAGGTTGCCAGATTGTCGGAACAAAACAGGAACGAGTGCACTTGACGATGAACAAAATGAAATACGCTGTGTTTTACACCAGCTGGCAACCCGGGGGGCCAAAATACAATTGGGTAAACTGGCAATGGGCGGGTTTCACAAACCAAAACATAAACAGACATTTCGGCCCGGAGCGCACATTTTCAAAGGAGAATAACTGACTGTAGCATTGTTTTTCAGATAAACAAGTATATTAACTTAGCATGTTTCTTAAATATCTGCAAACATATTATGGTATTTTTATGCTTTAATAGAGTCAAAATCTTACATACAGCACCTTTAAATACTAAAGAAAAAATATTGCGCCAGACTTTAGACCAAGTTTGAGTTGGTCTATGGCGAAGTCTATTTTCAGTTCCTCAAAATAGCAACACGCCAACAATGCGCCTGAACACACCTCTTTTTTAGACCAGCATGCCCATGGGCGCACAAATGGGTGCAAATTCATTTGCTATTTAAAGAACGTGGTGCAGGTCGGGAAAATGAGAAGTGTGTCAAGCTGAAACTATCAAAAACACTTGCGCAACACCTTGCGCCACATTGCGCCAGGTGTATGATAGGGCCCATAATGTATAAAGAAATACTCCAAAAAAGTTTAATTATAATTTTATATCAGTAAGTCTTAAGTGATATGTCAATAAATATTTTAATGGTTTTGAAGTATACTTACTAAAACTTAAATTAGTGTAGGATTTACTTTGAAACAAATATGATTAATGGATTGCTAGTAAATTTCACAATTAATCACAAAGTAATGGCAAGTCACACACTGAAATTTTGCTGACTACCTGTAAATGTTACTGTGCCTTTAATGTTTCCATCACGTATTTTAATGCAATATTCCAAAATTAGCATGAATGTATTTGGAAAGTTAATGAAATTTGACAGTGATGTGTCATGATCTGTTTTTAGGGCATTGCTGGTACAGATGTGGCCAAAGAGGCATCAGACATTATCCTGACAGACGATAACTTCAGCAGCATTGTGAAGGCAGTGATGTGGGGGAGGAACGTCTATGACAGTATCTCAAAGTTCCTCCAGTTTCAGCTGACGGTCAATGTGGTGGCTGTCATTGTGGCGTTTACAGGAGCTTGTATCACACAGGTCAGACTTCTGCTTCCTCTTTTTCCTGTCCTCTATGCCATCTCATTCTTTCTATTAAACTTTTTGCTTTTTCTAACTCTTCGCATAGGACTCCCCTCTCAAAGCTGTACAGATGCTGTGGGTGAATTTAATTATGGACACATTTGCGTCGCTAGCACTGGCGACAGAGCCTCCCACTGATGCTTTACTGTTGCGCAAACCGTATGGCCGTAACAAGCCCCTTATTTCCCGCACCATGATGAAGAACATCCTCGGACATGCTGTATATCAGCTAACCATCATCTTCACGCTGCTGTTTGCCGGTAAGCACCACCCAAAATATCTAGAGTAGGGTTGATGTTGAAGTTGATGAACGCAACGTGCACTAAGTTCACTAGGTTCACTTTATTTACACATTCGCATAATTTCCAACATTTTCGTGGGCAGAGGTTCACAAGGTTTTAGCAGGATTTTGCCAAAATAAAAACTAATTTAAATATTTAAAGTTTGAATGTTTGAAAGTGATTAATTTAATATATAAATATTAGTATTGTAACTATTGTAAAATAAAATTCTTAAAAGGATCAAATATTAATTTTTATTTAACTGTACAATTGCATTTTACAACAGTAATGTTTCGGACTTCCTTTTTGTAATAAGAGTTACACAAACATATAATAAAAATTATTATTGTTATTAATAATGTTTTTATTATTTTGAGTTTCTAAAATGCCAGTGTGAATGTAACCTGGACTGAGACATTTTCACAACTAAAAGTACCTTGATTCTACTTTAAAGGGATAGTTCACCCAAAAATAAACATTCTGTAGTATGGAAAAAAATAATAATACTATGGAAGTCAATGGGGACCAGCAACTGTTTGGTTACCAACATTCTGCAAAATATCTTCTTTGGTGTTCAGAAGAATAACGAAATTCATACAGGTTTGGAACAACTTGAGGATGAGTAAATGATGACAGAAGTTTTATTTTTGAGTGAACTATGCCTTTAAAGTACAGCTACAAAATAAAACACTTTCCTAAAAAATATTAAATATGACATCAATATCTTCCCAAACGCATGCTAATCTCTAAGCACATGCAGAAATTAAGTTCACTGCATTCACTGTGAACTGAGCCATTCTGAGATGTGGAAAACACCTGATCACAAGCTGATTGCGTGAGTAAAGTGTGCACTTCGGTTTGAAACTCGCAGGGATTAAGGTATCTTGCGCTTTAAAAACTGTGGTGGGCCGCCACAGTCTAGTTAATGAATAGGAAACACTGACTTTTCAAGTAAATCAAGTACATATTTATGTAAATATTTTACATCCAAGAGGTATGGCTGAGAAAAATGTTTGGGAAACCCTGATTTAGAGCATCCAGTCAGGAGTACACCAGCTATTATATCTCTGATTTATTTCATTTTTTTCCCAGGTGAGCAGATCTTTGACATTGACAGCGGCAGGAACACTCCTCTTCACGCTCCTCCTTCAGAGCACTACACCATTGTCTTTAACACATTTGTGATGCTGCAGCTTTTTAATGAGATTAACGCTCGTAAGATCCACGGCGAGAGAAATGTTTTCGAGGGCATCTTCAATAACATGATCTTCTGCTCTATAGTATTCGGGTCCTTTGTTATCCAGGTACGTCACATTGTAATCTCTATAAGCCTGTGTCAGTTATCAACAATTGTTCGGAATCCTAACATGGTTTTGTTTTTTAGTTCCTAATCGTGCAGTTTGGAGGGAAGCCTTTTAGCTGTGTAGGTCTCTCTGTTGAGCAGTGGCTGTGGTGTGTCTTCCTTGGCTTTGGCTCTCTTCTCTGGGGGCAGGTAGGCCTTGAAAAGCATTTGAACTCTTTTTGAAATGATGCACTGGGTGATGTATTGTTTTTCTCACCTCCGACACCCACAGCTGATTTCCACAATTCCCACAAGTCGCCTGAAGTTCCTGATGACAGCGGGTCATGGCACTCAGAAGGAGGAGATCACTGAGGATGAGCTGGAGGAGATGGAAGACCAGGATGAAATCGACCATGCTGAAATGGAGCTAAAAAGGGGGCAGGTTCTGTGGTGCAGGGGTCTCAACAGAATTCAAACACAGGTACTCAATGAGGTTTCTTTGATTTCATACCTCACATCCCAAGTTTGATTTGATTTTAATTTTAATTTTATTTTTTTATGTATGAAGATGACATTAAACGTGTCTTTGTGTCTTTTAGACTTTTTCACATGTATTTTTTTTTTTTTTTTTTTTTTTTTTTTTTTAATGTTTTGAATGTATAGATTTTGTCCCAGGCCCGGTTTGTCAATCTGAAAATATAAAGTCCATCATTAAAATAGTAAGAGTGCATGTAAAACTATAATTGAAACAAAAATCAGATTTTATTACATCAGGTAAATGCAGCCTTGGTAAGCATTAGTATTCAAAAATACTCTTATAACCAAAATTCTAAATGGTTGAATGTTACTGACCTCTTATTTCCATTTGGTTTTGATGCTTTTTCTTTAGATCCGTGTGGTTAATGCTTTCCGGGATCTCATGTCCCCTTATGAAGGTCTGGAGACACCAAAGTCTCGCAGCTCCATTCACAATTTCATGAGCCACCCAGAGTTCCGTATTGAGGATTCAGAGCCAGCCATCCCTCTCATCGACGACACAGACCCTGAGGAGGATGAACCTACTATAAGAAACACAGCTCCTTCCCCACTGCCTAAAGTTTTATCCCCTAATCAGAACAACAACAATGCAAGCGACAACAAAGGGTTCCATCAGCACAAAGATATAGCCAAAACTATCCTTTCTCCGACTCCTGGAAGCCCCCAATGCACAGTCTGGAAACCTCTCTATAATCTGCCAACACTCTACGTCAGACCACATCAACAACCGAGGACACATTTAGGACATGGTCAAGGCTTCTGAGCCTGTGATAGTGAACTGGAAAGGCAGCAAAACTTGTTTTTTATTTATTTCATGGGGTTTTGTTTCATTCTTTTCGTATTTGGCCTGCACAAATTTTGGAATTGAAATGTTCAAAT
Source organism: Cyprinus carpio (assembly GCF_018340385.1). Lineage (NCBI taxonomy): Eukaryota > Metazoa > Chordata > Actinopteri > Cypriniformes > Cyprinidae > Cyprinus > Cyprinus carpio. The sequence continues at coordinate 9,899,482 of NC_056596.1, read as the reverse complement.
TCTTTCCTCTTATACTTTCCTCATACATATAACTCAATAAAATAATTTTATACAATTCATATAGGCAAAAAAAATAGATAAAAATATTTAAAAATTCTAATTTACAAGTCCTAATTAGAAGGCTAGGAAAACAAAAAATTCCTCCTGTTTAATTGTGAGCAAACACTTTTTGAAAGTGCATTATTTGCCTCTAAATCAGTTTTTATTTTTATTTTTAGAAGGCTAGGAAAAGATGCAATGCCTCAAAATTTTTTAAAGGGGTACGGCTGGATGGTAAAAGACTTTGATTATGGGCCTCTTATTTCGTGAAATGTAGCTTTAACTGCACTTGCAAAAATGACATATACAAGGTGTACTAAGGGAATGAAATGTTAACTGGTTTACAGTGGTATATTGTGCTAATTTTTTTTCTTTTTAAATCAACCAATGATGAAGGCTGTGCTAAAATGTAAGTTTATTTTCTGTTTAGAGTGTTTTATCAATTTTGATCCAGCCCACCTCCTTAAACCACAGACGAGGACTCAAACACACTACACAAGTCCCACGAGTTTGTCGAGATGCTGTTTTATTAATTCCTTGTGGGGATGTTAATATTAAGTTTCAACAGAATGTTATAGGTTTTGTTACAGATGTGTGTACACAGTAAACAATACAATATTAGTAAAAAAAAAATAGGAAAGAAATGGAGAGAATTTGTGGGTTCTCTGCAGTATTTTTTTTTTTCACTGTAGTTTCATTCCCATTTTGGGAATGAATATTTTTTCATCAGTGTTTAATTTATATATTTATTTATTTATTATATTTTTTTTAAGATTTATTTTTGGCAATTTTGCCTTTATTATGATAGGACAGTGAGTAGACAGGAAGCAAAGTGGGACAGGATAGATGTTTATGGAATATAATTTTGTAAATATAAATGGTTATTGTGGTTTAATTTACATTTGGAAGTCTTTAAACAATGTGTATGGTTTTTGACAATAAAATGTTCATATTTAGCTTAACCAAAAAATTATTATTAAAATAAAACTAAAAAAATATAAACAACTAATAACATAATAAAAACATTATTACTTTATAAAATAGCGTACTTAACAAATCATGTGCATTGAAATAATTAGAAATGTCATTTCTTCATATATATTCATATTAATATTTAAATATACATGAACCACTGATTTCTTAAGCATTATATGTTAGTGGCATGTTCTGTAATATTTGAAATGTTACTCATTAATAAAAAAATATAGCATAAACATAGTCATAAAAAACATCAACAAAACAATTATTAATCATAACAACATATGTATTTTTTATCAATCATTTATTTATAATGCTCAATTCACTTTTTATTTTTTTATTTTTTTCTGCGCATAACGTCAACACGACGATTGCAGCGTTCCGGAAACGTGCTCCACCAATCCTGTCGCAGCATTGTGTCACGTGATCTTCGAAATCAGCCTGACCACGAAATTTGAAATGTGGAAACAGATTGCTAGTGCGTGTTATTTATTGTGAACAATCAACACTACGATTTATAAATAGAACCCGAGAGCTCTGTCTAACAAACAGTGAGTATTTGTGGTCGTATTAAATGTTTATAATCTGTTTTAAGATCAAATAAGTATATGATCCATGAGTAAACCGTATGAATACATGAGCTCCACGACTTGTATTATGTATATGTGTTGGTTATTAGACTAAAAATGCTCTCTTTTTGAGTTCCATTAGTTTTATTTCGAGTATTTTAAACTAAATTTTGGTTAAATGTACTTTCTGATGTCTCAAACGTGTAGTAATCAAAAAGGGGAAACACATTAACTGTAAACTGATGTTAGCAGGACTTTGGCCTCCATTTGTTTTCCAGGCTGAAGATGGCATCTCTCTCTCACAGTGGTAATTATTTTATTTTATCTAATCACAATATGTCTAAATCAACCCTTACAAAAATTACAGCGCGTGGTACCATTGTACAGTGATTCTAGCAGATTTGTAATACCATGGTTAATCATGGTAAAAACACTAGCCATGCCCATCCAAACAACCGTATTTTAATTGTGTAAAAGTGTACGTTAACAACACACAGAAAATGATTTCTTTGGTATTTATTAGTTAATTATTTTTATTTGTTTTTTTTACTTCTAGATTTTGTTTCACTGGCTGAGGAGAAATTTGACTTTGATGTTTCATTGTCACCTGAAAGGTTTGTATTAAATGTTCAATATGTTCAAGGCAGTGTTGTTATTGTTGACTTAACCTATTAAAAATATTTTTTGTTGATTAATGAAAAGCGAAAATAAAATAAAATATTGATGAAAACCTAATCTTAAAACTGAACTTAAACGAACTGAGTACAATCAGTGCTACAGTAAAATTTAAAATGATTATTTAAAATGTATAAAAAAAAAAAATCTATTTAATTTTTATATGATGAAGATTTAATTTGGTTAAATGGTTTGGTTTGGAATTACATGGAGACGTGAGAAATTATGAAAGATATATTATATATTTTTCTATGATATATATATCCTGCATTAAACAATATGAATTAGAAAATGTTGATTTTTATTTTTTTTATGATTGATAACATCTATTTTGAAATTCCCTCATTCCACCATATGCTCCAAAACTTTTTCTGATGATACCTCATCATCTTGATTACGTGTCATAGCGGAGGATTATTTGAGTTTTCATTGGTCCAATCAGTCATAAAGAGAAATGCATTTCCCATGGAGTGGAGATTCATGTGAAGGACAGTATAAGCAGCGGCCCGTCTCTTGGAGAAGAGCCCAGCTGGAGTCCGCTCACAGGAGAGAAGTTTGATGAAATCTGCAAAGAAGCTCAGCTGCTCGCCAGCCACCTCGAGCAAACGGTGACAGATTCTGTAGCTGAGAGCAGCGTCGTTTCCTCAAGCCAAGCCATAGAGACTGAGACATTTGAGGAGGACACCACATCCAAACTGAACATGTTTAGCAAGCCAGCTGATGTTCTGAGTCCCATCAAAAGAGAAACCTTTCTTGTGCAGGACAGCCCAATGAAGCAGCTTCCACCTGCCATTCAGAAGCGTATGCTGAAGTCTTACGGGGCGGCTGGGTTTGGCAAACCACGTCTCAGCACATCAAGTCCAGTCAGGCCTGCTGTGACACAGCCTAAGATGGCAACTAGAGGCAAAGCCATTGTGACTAGTAGTGGGGTGTTACCCAGCAAACCCACAGCACAAGGAAACTCACGACTTTCCTCCAGCACCAAAATGCCACCGGCGACTAAATCTAGACTTCCTCCTCCCAGCAAAGTAACGAAACACAAACTCCCCTCTATTTATTAAGATTGTTAGTGTTTAACATTAAGATTTACTTTGGGTGGATCAATGTTTTTCAGGGTAATTTTGGGCTAAAGCGCAGTCCCAGCAGTAGAAACACAAGTAGAGCTGGTTCTTCTGAAGACCTTCTCTCTGATAACACCAGTGTTGCTTCTGATGTCAGTGACTCTTCCTTTAACAGCAGTTTGCCAGGAAGAAGCAGCATTCCTGCCCGGAACAAGGTAAAAGGAGCTGCCACTGTTGTATCTTATTTTCTTTAAAAACGTATGATTATACAATTATAACTGTTGATAATACAAAAAACAGTAATGTTGTGAAATATTACTACAATTAAAAATAATAAAAATTCTTAATATATTTTAAAATGTCATTTATTCTTGTGATGGCAAAGCAGAATTTTCAGCATCCTTTACTTCAGTCTTTAGTGTCTCACATGAACTTTCAGAAATCATTCTGCTGCTCAAGAAACATTTCTTATTATTAATGTTGAAAACAGTAAAAATTTTGCTAAAACTGTGATACGCTTTGATTATTAGTTCAAAAGAACGTTTATTTGAAAAACAGATTTTTTTTGTAACATTATTGATCAATTTAATACATCCTTGTTGAATAAAATTAATTAATTTTTTAAAACAAATGACTGACCCCAAACTTTCAAACTGTTGTGTAGGTTGTTATTACAATGTACAGTAGACTTGTTTTGTCATTTAGTACCAAAATAAGAGGATGTATGACATGGTTGATATTACAGATAAACTTCTTTTAATGTATTTAAACATTTTTCTATCTCATTTAGACAGAATTGCGAGCTCCAGCTGCTCTTAAAGCTCCCTCCCTTCAGAACTCGAGAGTTGTAGACAGGAGAAGAAACACTTCATCCTCTTCCTCATCTGTGTCCAGCATCAATTCTAGTCTAACTATACCCCCACCAATAAAATCAAACAACAACCAATAACATAAAATAACAGAAATTTTAATCTTTAACCAATTTCAAAATGAATACGCATTTTTTTATACTGTACCTTATAATGTTGTGAGTTTTACCTGTATACATGTTGTGATGGCCTAAATCCACATTTACAAGTATTTGTTTTGTTAATTAATTAATTAAAGATTAATTTATGATGATGTTCAGTTTTTATTAATGTATTGGAGTAGGTATCTCTAATTGTTTACAAGACTATAAGCATGTATTTAAAAAGTAAAAGGTGTTGATTTTGATTTCATTTTGACTTTAAAATGCAAGCGATGTACCTGAAAGATTGTTGGGTATCTACTGCCATCTGCTGGTTAAGTTAACATATCTCAACTCCTCCTCTCACCAGCCAAACACACTTCCTCCCTCAACTCCAGCACTAACAGCATCGGTGCTCGTTCACACAGCAGCATGAGCAGGTTGCCAAGTTCTAGCCGCAAATCCTCTGTTGTTACCAGAAACCCAGAGCCCCCCATCAGCAGACGGGCCTCCATCTCTACACAGGGGAGGAGGGCGTCTGAACTCCTTCCCAGACCTGTTAAAGCTACACCCATTAAAAAAACAGATCCATTCAGATCCATTATACCACCTTCACAGCTTCCATGACCCCAGCCGCAAAAAATACAGGTGAAAGGACCCGCCTCTACATCCAGCCCGCATCTCTGCATGCTGCTTGCTAAGATGGGAATGTGCTCTTAGAGGAAACCCTCAAACTCAAGGAAAATTATAAACAACACCCACAAACTACCTAAAAGGAGTTCGCAAATCAGAGGGTGAGAAAAAACATTGTTATGTTAATAGGAATTGCTAGGATGAATCTCACTAAAACTGTTAAGAAAAAATTATAAATGTTTAGCATATGGGAAATGAAGCCTAAGATTTTTTTTGCTTTGATTTTTTTCATCATGGTAGACATTGTTTTCTACAAATTATCTTTATCATATGGAAAAAATATATAAAATAATATTATATTATATTATTATAAATACTATATAAACATTAAATGTGTGTGTGTATATATATATATATATATATATATATATATATATATATATAATATATTAGATATATAGCATACAGTCTTAATAAAAAATAAATGTTTACAATTAATAATTTAATTAATTCTTAAAACCTCTATAATGAGTTCTTAATTATTTTACTTGTGTAATATAGCATACAGTCTTTAATATTACATGAATACTTAATTTTACATTACATATAGCACAATATTTTGTTTTGATATTTCTATATTTAGCATAATTTATGTAACATTAAAAAATATAATTTAAATATTCTATCATGGTAGTATTTTTTGCAACACCTTATTATTACTCTTATTTAAATGCCTGTTCAGTAATGCAAAAAAAAACTAAAACTGAAAATTGTAAATAATTTTTTTTGAAAATCTGAATGGTCCTACAAAGAGGAATACGTTTTTAAAAGCTGAATTTATTTTATTTTATTTTAATTTTGGGGTGAAATGTGACTTAAACATGTTTTTGGGAGATTTAACCAGGACATTACTGTATTATTAAGCGATCGTAACTTCTGTTGATTTTATAGTTTCCTCCTCGCCTGACGTCCCTCGTATCATGAAGCCAAAGAGATTATTGACTGCATGCAGTGTGGATAGGTAATATTGTAATATATTCTCTTAACTTTTCATTTCTTTTAGGATTCTCTTAACTTTGACACATGTCTTTGCACCAAAGACCTGATCATCTAGTCGGTCCTCCAGTGGGGCTCCTGACGCCCTCAGCTATGGGCAGTAAACTGCGGAGACCCTCGGCTCTTCCCACTCCAGTCAACCGCCGGATCTCTGGCATCCCTGCACTCACACCCAAGAGTGTGACACGTCTGAGTAAACCTTCCCAGGTCACAGAGCACTCGTCGACCACCAGCCAAACAGCCACTCATTCAAGGTGGTCATTTTGCCCCTAAAACTAATTCTTTATGAGTTTTTAAGGAACTTAATAGTGCAACATATTATCTCCATTATTCTACAGCTTATCACAGTCTCTTTATATGTATAAATCTAAGTCGAACTTTATTTGTACAGCCCTGAAAACATGAAAGAAAGTGAGAATCAGGAAGATAAGCAAATTTCAGTGTCCAATGAGAAGACCTGCCCTCCAGCTGACCTCCAGCCCTGCTCCCTGGTCTTTAATATGGAGGATGAGCCTGAGGAACCTCCTCCCTGTGAGCCAGCAGTTGTGGAGAATCCCTCTGAGCCGCCTTCATGTGATCCAGAGCCTCTTGAAGTCGAAATCAATCCCCCAACTCTTCCAAGCACAGTGGACACCCAAAAACACCTGCAGAACACAGAGAAAAAGGAAGTTAAAGAGGTGAAATAAACTCTATTTGTAGTGATTTTTAAATTACATGTGTTAGAAGAAAATGTCAAGAGATCTGAAAATGTTGCAATTGCAGGTTTTGCTTGTGGACGCACCTGCACCAGCACTTCAGCTGACAGAAAAGATGCTAATTGATCTCTCCAACACCCCAGACCTGATCAAAACCTCCTCTGGAAAGCCCTGGGGGGGACAGGTGAGACAAAAGATTTTATATATATATGTAAACACTACCATTCAAAAGTTTGGGGTCAAAAAGATTTTAATGTTTTTAAAAAAGTCTCTTATGCTCACCAAGGCTGTATTTATTTGATCAAAAATCAGCAAAAACAATAATATTGTAAATTATTATTGCAATTTAAAATTATTTTTATTTTTATTTATTATTCATATGAGCCTTCAGAAATCCTTCTAATATGCTGCATTTCTTGTTATTAACAATATTGAACAGTTGTGCTGCTTTATGTTTTTCTGGAACCTTAGATGAATAGTAAGTTTAAAAAACAGCATTTATTTGAAAGAAATATGTTACTTAGATAATTATAAATGTCTCTTTTAATCAGTTTAATGTGTCCTTGTTGAATAAAGGTAGTAATATCTTTTTTTATTTTGAACTGTAATGTGCATACTCCTATTTCTTCATTTAAGTACTTATACTGTTTATTTAAATTGGTTTGTAATTATTGATTTCTTTTCCTGTAGTTAATTGACCTGAGTTCACCTCTTATAAAGTGGAGTCCAGAGGACAAGAACAAAAATGCTGAGAATGCGGCTCCACTGATCGACTTGTCTTTTTAGAGGACCTGCAAAATTTACTGTGAACTGTGACAAGAAAAAATAATCAACTGGAGTTTTTCATACTGTTGAAATTACTTTAAAGAGGGAGCATGGATGCTGCTGCTGTGCTTTATTAGCCTTTGTGCTTTTATTTGTGTTGTCTGTCCTTCATGATTGTAATTATGGTGATTTGCAGTATTTTAAAAATGAAATGTGTTGTATTTCTCCCAAAACGTACAAATAAATGTTACATTTACAACATCAGGCAATACTTCCTTTTTTTTGGTAATATTTCAAAAAATATATCGCACACGAGCCTCCTCCTATACAGTAGAGGTCGCTGTGCATTTACTGTTGTCAGACTTGGCATCTGAAATATAGAAGAAGACGCCCATAGAGCGGCATGATCGTTGCGCAAATTCGATGTTTACTTGGACAACTAAATTAAAAATGCACTTTGCTTGATAATTTACCTTAATATATTTGTGCATCTCAACTTGTGATTTAAAAATGTCAACGCTTGTCTTGGACAATGGTGCGTACTTCGCTAAAATCGGGTACAGTCATGAGAAAGTCAGGTAAGGTCCTTTTATTATGCCTTCCCTTATTGTTCAAAATGATTTTATGGTCGTTATATTGAGCTAAATTGAGTCTAAATTTTTTTTTTATCCCCCCATTAGCTTTATCCCAAATTGCCAATTCCGTTCGAAGACCTCCAGGCTAAAAACATTCACTGCAAATCAGCTGGATGAAATCAAAAGACCCTCTGGACTCTTCTTCATCCTTCCCGTTTCAAAAGGTATGACCTCGATATGAATTATTATAAACTTTACTGCATGCTATATAAAGCGACTTGTGTCTTACTTCCTCTCTTTTGCATCTGTCTGTCAGGGGTATCTTGTAAACTGGGATGTGCAGCGCAAAGTCTGGGATCATCTGTTTGGAAAAGATATGTTTAAGGTACTTGAATGATTACAAACGTATCACGTTTTATGAATGTACAGTATGAGATATTGAGTCTGTTTGCAGGTGGACTTTGCGGATACCAACATTGTGATAACAGAACCGTACTTCAACTTCAGCTCAATTCAAGATACCATGAATGAGATTTTATTTGAAGAGTATCAGTTCCAGTCAGCACTCAGAATTAATGGTAAGTTTAGTGTACTAGGTTTCTGTAAGTGTTTATTCTATGAATCTGATGACGTCATCTCATCAATCAGCTGGATCTTTGAGTGCTCATCGATACTTCCATGAGAACAACTCTGAGCTGTGTTGCATTGTGGTGGACAGCGGCTTCTCCTTCACGCACATTGTTCCTTATTGCAGGGGAAGAAAGATGAAAGAGGGCATTTGCAGGTGAGCTGCTAATTAGCCTAATATAATTCTGTAAAGTTCTATAAGCGCTGAAGATTATTTTATTAATCTCCTTGCACTTCCTAGGATAAATGTTGGAGGAAAGCTGCTCTCCAACCATCTGAAGGAGATCATTTCATACAGGTAGGCTTTGCTCCATTTAAGTACATATATTCTTTGTCAGTTCTTCCTTACAGCAGATTTCTCCTTGAGCTTGTGACAATTTTGTCTTAAAGGCAGCTGCATGTGATGGATGAGACTTATGTGATCAATCAGGTCAAGGAAGATGTGTGTTATGTGTCACAAGATTTCTACAAGGACATGGAGATTGCACAGTAAGTTTGCATCAACTGGACTGTTGTGCATATATACATATACACCCACAAGCACACAAAATAAATACTTCTATTCAGCAAGGATGCATGAAACTGATCAAAACCCTTTAGAATTTTACAAAACATTTCTATTTCAAATAAATGCTGTTCTTTTGAACTTTCTGTCCATCAAAGTCTTCTGAAAAAATGTTTAGCGGTTTCCAGTAAAATACTAAGCAGCACTGTTGTACTGTTTTAAACACTATATTAAGAAATGTTTCTTGAGCAGCATATCAGAATGATTTCACATGAATAAATTACATTTTTAAAATATATTTTCAAAAAAACACTTATTTTAAATTGTAATAATATTTCACAATATTATTGTTTTACTGTGTTTTTGTATCAAATAAATGCAGCCTTGGTGAAAAAAAAAGTAGTATATATATATATATATATATATATATATATATATATATATATATATATATATATATTATATACATATATATATACAATATACATATATACATATACATATACATACATATATATATATATATATATATAAAATTTCACCAAGGCTGCATTTATTATTTAAAAATAAATAAATAAACATAAAAATTATATATATAGTATATATATATAATATATATATATATATATATATATATATATATATATATATATATATTTTATATTATTTTTTTTATTTTTTAATTCAAAAATCTTTTAGATGGTGTATAGTATATTTCATTCTGGTGATTTCACAGATTGAAAGGTGAAGATAATACAGTTATGAGAGACTATGTGCTGCCAGATTTCAGCTCTATCAAAAAGGGATTTTGCAAGGTAAGAAATTTAGTGTATAACAGTTCGATAATGCTGCGCCCTTATTCTTGTGAGTCTCAGAATTAAATCATGGTTTGAAAATGGCATACTATGAAAAATTGAAACACAGTACTTGCTTTTTTTTTTTTTTTTTTTACTTATCCAGCAATTTTTTATTCTTTATGTGCTGTAGCCTAGAGAGGAGATGAATTTTACTGGCAAATATAAAACTGGGGAGCAGATTTTGCGGCTCACCAATGAGAGGTTTGCAGTGCCAGAGATGCTCTTTCACCCCTCGGACATTGGCATTCAGGAGATGGGCATACCTGAGGCTTTGGTCAACTCCATTAACAACATGCCGGAAGGTAGGTTGCATCTCATTAGATGTATGCTTGGTTTCAAATGTTAATAACATTAAAAGTATGCTAATATAAGGCTCTTTTTATTTCCAGAGATGCAGCCCCACTTCTACAAGAACATTGTTCTTACTGGCGGCAACGCCTTGTTCCCTGGATACAGAGATCGGGTTTACAAAGAAGTCCGGGCACTTGCTCCTGTAGAATATCAAGTTTCTGTCGTTCTGCCACAGAAGTATGTTCGAAGGTTCCGAAAGAATGATTTACACTCATATTTTGTTAACTATGTAGACTGAATATCTGTCTTTTCTTCCCAGTCCTATTTGTTACCCATGGGAAGGAGGAAAGCTGTTGGCTGAAAACCCTGACTTTGAAGAGATGGTGGTCACACGAGAGGATTATGAGGAAAATGGACATTATGTGTGCGAGGAGAAGTTTGATATTTGATGCATATGAAGTGTCTGTCATCTTGTACAGAAAAATTGAACACTGCACATGTTTTGTATGAAAACTAAGCTGTACATTGTCGTACTATATATTTACACTCAATATTCCTCAAGTCAACAGGCCTTTTGACTTTAAATGTAATAATTTTGTTGTTTTCCCCCTTTTTTAAAGAACTTTGTGTATATATTAAAGTTATGTGAACTTTAGAAATAAAAGTACTTTTTTTTTTTTTTTTTTACTGAATCCAATTAATTAAATGATAAATATATGTTTAAGTTAAATACTTGACCAGCCTAATATTTTATATTTTGATCTTTGCTCATGAATATGAGGCACGTGGGTTGCGCGCGGTAAATCGTCCTCTTGCACTCAAAATAAAAACGGCGGGAAACCGCTTCAGAAACGCGCGAGTTCAAACCAACTCTTCAAACATTCTTGTCGTTTTCTGTTTATAAATGGATTACAGTATTTTATAATAATTTCTTTAAATACTTGCAGCGTAATAACATACAGTAGTGGAAGTTATTACATTCTGGATAGTTTTCTCACACACTCGTCAGGTAAGGTACATATGATTCTGTGGAGAATTTATAAAGTAACGTTAGCTCTTTTGCGAATAAAAATCGTTTTATATAACATGGTATCTGGTTTAAATAGTTTTCAAATACAGTTTTTCATTCTTCTGAACAATTATTTAATTTGATTTACAAGTTGGAGTTTGTATTTTGCTGCTTCTAATATTTAAATATACAAGACTACAGCAAAATATAGGTTACTCTTCATACAGCGAGACTATGGCAGCTTCCAGGAGGAAACAGAACAAGAAGACCAAACACACTGACTCCACAGACCTGAAAACCTTTGACTTCGACACTCTGGATGAAAAAAAAGGAAGTGGATCTGACGAGGATACGAGAGATGGTGTGCCTGTGAATTAGTTCATACCCGTTACGAAAAGATAATTGGTGGTCCATAATAAAGTGATGGCAGTAGAGGTTTTAACATGATATTTAAATGGTATTTCAAGGCAATTAGAAATATGTGAATTTATTAACAGGCTACTAAAAGAGATGTAATGATATTGAAGAATTATATTGAAATTATAAGTATGTATATAAGTATGTAATTTGCAATTTAATATAATTTCATAATAGTGTGTATATATACATATAACAAGTGATGTAGCTGTGAAGCTTGTTTGTATGTTGTTCTCATATTGTTACATTACAATTAGAAACTCTAATCATTGACAACCTGACCAAGAAAAGATCTGCAGATACATTTGTTGATGATGACCTTAATGCAGGTGTGGGGTAAGTACTGAGGTATATACACCTGGGCAAAGTTACGAAGCCCTTTCTCTGAAACGAGAAATTGTTTGTTGTCCTTTATTCCAGGAATGAGGTTCAAACTATGCTGGAAAGATTTGGTGGTAAGTGAAGCTCATATCGGATGCTTCAATGATAACAATATAATTCTAGCTGAAATAAAGGTCCCTAAATGTTTGCTTAATTAATATCGCTGGCTTTGAAATACTGTTTTATACTTATAAACATGCCCTGGGTGGCCTTTTAGCGGACATCAGCAAAGCAATGCAAACTAAAAGGAAACGCTTGGAGGTTCTCACCAAAAACTCCCTAAAGGGCAGCACTCAGAAACTGGAGCAAATGTGGAAATCCCAGCAGAATCAGAGGTGGATGAAAGCACTTTTATGGAAAATGACACGTTCTTCTTTATTCACTCCTGCTTTGATGTTCAAAAACATAAATGTTTTGTATTTTTTGCAGGCAAAAGCTGACACAAGATTATTCTCAGCAAGTTCTCTCTGTGCTTCAGCAGTGGGAGACCGATGTTCAGAAGTCTGAGGAGCAGGAGGAGAAACTGAATGTAAGTGCATATAAAAATGTAGCCAAGAAGTTGTAAAAGTTGAAACATGTCATTTCGGGGCACGGCATCACACTAAGGGAAAGGAAATGTTATGAGGATTAAGGGTCTCGTGAAATATATAATGCAACTTTTCTGGATATCTAGCAGCCATTTAGAGAGATTTGACGTAAGCGTCTCACACTTTGCCTTTGAACTTCCTAATTTCTGTTTTCACAGAATTTGTTTCGCCAGCAGCAGAAGCTCTTCCAGCAGGCGAGGGTCGTGCAAAACCAGAAAATGAAAACCATCAAAGACCTGTATGAGCAGTTTGTCAAGGTCACAGATGCCGTCATCACTTTAATGAATTGAAATTGAATCTTTTTTCATCATTTGGCTGACCGAGTGAGGTCTTTAATTTGTGTGCAGAACATGGAGGAGATGGAGAAAAGCCATGAAGCCTTCCTGCAGGGCACCCAGATGGAGCTGAGAAAGGAGATGGCCCTGCTGCAGAAGAAGATAATGATGGACACGGTGAGTGCTTCAACAAAAAGATTTCACACAGTTTAGACTCTGGGTATTACAAAGGTCTGCTGTGAAATGTGACGTATGCTACATTTTCAAGACAGGCTTGGTTTAGTTGTTAGAGCCCATTTATGAAAAACTGACAGAATTTCTATAAATAGTTCATAAAACTATTTTACGCATTGTATATTCAGATAAATGTAATAATTTATGTAAGAATAGTTTCATGATAACTGCAAGTTTTATTTTATTTTTACAGCAACAACAGGAGATGGCCACTGTTCGGAAGTCCCTACAATCCATGCTGTTCTGAAAACATCTTTCTGTTCTTTTTAAAAATGAATGTAAAAGTTGTTTGTATTTTTTTACATCACTTTGTTCATTTTAATTCATAATTGTATAATAATAATATGTAAATTAATTTTTTCCAGTGTCAGTAGTAAAGATCCTATAAATAAATTTCCTTTTTTTTTTCTTTTGAGGCATGTTGTTTGCAGTTTGGACTTAACAAAACAATATAGAGAGGGTAAATTTCTCTATATTGTCTAAAAGAAAAGACAGACTGTACATTTTAAATATGTTTATCTGCTTAATAAATTTATGATTACATTAACATTTTGTGCAAGCTGAGAGACATGCACGAAAAGTCACTTTATGTGTGTGTGTGTGTGTGTGGTTTTATATATATACAGTACAATATATATATATATATATATATATATATATATATATATATATATATATATATATATATATATATATATATGTATGTATGTATGTATGTATGTATATATAACATTTGAACAAATTATAGCTATTTATATAAGGTTAAGTAAAAAATGCTAACATGTCAGGGTCCTTTAAGTTCAAAACGAACCATCCATGTGCCGGAAGTGGTGTAGGTTAACCGGAAAAAACCCATAGTTCTATGGCGGTGTTTTCTATTGTGACTTGGCTCTTCGCCGACGCGGTATGATCTAAGTGAAGATTTACGCTTTTCGTAGTGGTATGTTACGTGAAGATGGTGAGTAAAGTTAACGTATTTTAATTTCGCAATAAAAACAGGAAGTTTTTGTAAACTATGTCCATATAGGCGATCTTAATGTAATGTGGCTTGCTAACCGGTTGCCAGCTTTTTCGATTAAACGTCGAATCCAAGCGATCACAGATTAGTTTGACTCCTCAGTAACTTACTGTTGTTATTACAAACACGCGGAGGAATGCCTGTCAGTGAATAACATTAACATTGTTTCACTAGCAGAAGACTGTACGTTTCAACATATCACCAAAATATGAAGTTTAAAATATTTACACACGATATCGTAATTGTGCAGCCCTTAAGTCTAAATGCGTTTTAAGCGGCTTTTTAAGTATCTTTCTGCGTTGTTTATTTTTCCTTCCCAGAAAATTCAGCACACAGTCTGTCAGCTGTAACCAAAGTGTACATACATTAAGCCATAATCAGAGACATGGATGACATCCAGGAGAGCTCAGAGCCCGGCAGTCCTCCGTACAGTCCCCGGATGAATAATGCCTGTCTATTAAATCCTGTTTGAAGAAAGTGGACATTCTCATGAACTCGCCACTCTTGTTCCCCACAACCCCACGAAAACCCTATTTAGCAAAAAAAATAGAAAAAAAAAAGAAAAAAACTGATTTATTTGTGTTTTTTTTGCAATGTAATTTGCCTTGTAATAGACCATTTATAATAATGATAGAAATGACAAGAGTCTTCCTTACTTTACAGCCTCCTGACTCACAGAAGAAAACGACATTCACAGAAAGATGACGACAGGAATGTGGTATGAGAAAAAGGGCAGAATGCCATATTATGATACAACCCTGTTTTTGCATTATGTATTGCATGCAGTATGCACATTACAATAATTCTCTGTGTGCATAGAATACATTTCCTTAAATATGTAGTATGTGGCAAAGCATGCTGTAGAATAATGTTACCCACAATGCAGTGTGCTTGACCTTTCATTTCCAACGCTGAAAAGAAATAATGAAGTATTATGAAATGAAAAACAACTATTTTTATATATTATATAATATGCCAAATAACCAATTTTTCCTAAAATGTAAGAAATGCAAAAACATATTTTGCAATGAAAATTGCTAAACAATTATTTTTATTATATAAAATAAAAAATATATAAAATAACCATTTAGCACAGTTATTTAAAAAAAATGCAAAATATTAAATATTTATAAAATTAAAAACAAATTACAGCTAAAAATGCTAAATAATTTTATATATTAAAAAAGCAAAATAAACATTTATTTATAAAATGTTTGCAAAATTATTTTACAACTAAAGATGCAAAATAATAATTTTATGTATGATTTAAAATACAGTTAACTTTGGAAAGAATACGTTACACTTAAAAATGCAAAAGCAGTTTTTATTATTTTGTTGGATTATTTTTCATTATTTTATTATTCTGCTTAATTACACATGCAATGTGTAAACAATATTCTGGCTGCAATTTGAAATTGTGTAATTAGAAGTACATAATACTGGAGTACTGTTTCACATACCATTTAAAAAAATAAAAAAATAAATTAGTAAACACTCTGGCATGCCAGAGTATGCCAGTTCTAGTATAGCATTCATAAGAAATTCAGTCTTTTTGGAATTGTTATTCATAATATTTTTATGCTTGGTTAAGTCAACATCATCCTGTTCAGCAAAATGGGAAGGACAAGAACACATTCAAGGATACCTCAGCACCACTCCAAGCTCCCAGAGAACGATGAAGCGGCGCAGGCTGGAGGACTCGAGTGCAAGCACGCTACGTGGACACTCTACAGTTACACCGGTAGCAAACAGATTTGTAACGGCTTCGTCTCTTTTATCCTCTGATTTTACATGGTTGGAGTCTCCACGTCCAGCAACCTCCTGTGCTTCTCGTGTTTCTGCATCTTCCAAGCCCTCGTCCTCAGCTGGGTCTTTCACGTGTGCACTGGATCAAAGTAGTGACCCGGGATATTTAAATGAACTGCTAGTGATGGGTCACACCTCTAAGCAAAAGACATCGAACACCAGCAATGGAAGGGAACAGAGCTCCAAAAAGACCATCTATAGAAAGACCAAATCTAAAGCCTCTAAAAGTACATCAGCACACACTCCTTTACATGCAATAGAGTATGAAGCTTCACTGCTGGATGCAGGTACGGATAACCAGGATCCACACATTTAAAGGAATAGTTCCCCCAAAAATGAAAATTTGCTGAATATGTACTCACCCTTAAACCATCTAAGATGTAGGTGAGTTTGTTTCTTCATCAGAACAGATTTGTAGAAATTTAGCATTAGATCATTTGCTCAATTCATCAGTTGTTCAGGATCCTCTGCAGTGAATAGGTGCCGTCAGAAAGAGAGTCCAAACAGATGATAAAAACATCACAATAATCCACACGACAAGAAGTCCATTAATTAATGACTTGTGGAAGGAAAAGCTGTTTAAATCCATCAAGGCGTTTTAAGTTTAAACCATTGTTTCCGGCTAAATTTCAAGTCCTCTATCCATAAAATATCTTCACATATATTCTGATGAAGAAACAAACTCATCTGCATCTGGAGTACATTTTCAGCAAATTTCATTTTTGAGTGAACAATGTTTTTAAATGTCAGGAGGATATTGCTTAGTGTCTTTTCTGTAATAATTTTTTTTGCTCCGTTTGTTTATAGCAAAGAGAATGCAAGAACCAGTGCGTTCACCTGTATGTCAGATACCAGAAGACTTTGTTCTTATTGAAGATGATGCTGATGATGCGGTTGAGAGCATGGTCCGCTCCGTGCAGATGGCTGAGGATGAAGCGTATGCCAAAAGCCTTCAGGTACAACTCACTCTCCTGATCCTTATTGAGGAACAATAGAAAAGTGACTAACTCAGTTATTCTGGTGTTTGCAGGAACAGTTTGATATGGAGGAGAGAATGGAGCAGCAGAGGCTACAGAGCAGATCGTCAAACAGAGACAACCACATGGTCAGTTTGGGTTTTTGCTTTATTCTTATTGCTGTTTCTTTGGAGCACTGAATCATGGTGATCATACGGCAACGAAAAGTGATGGTTTCGTGCAGGTTGATCCGTATGTTGGCTTGGGCTGGATCTCTCCTTGGGCCTCAATGATCAACTCTGCATCATTCTCACACGGCTCCTCTGAGCTTTCAGAGCTGCAGCAGGTCATCTTTGGAGAGCAACCCCGTAAGTCACCATACATGAGGCAAATATAACCGCTCAAACAGAAATCATTTGATTTCATTCATTTGAATTAAACACAGGTTTTAATCAGTTTCAAAAAGCATAAAAATCATAATTATGTATAAAATATTAATTATATAAATGAATTGTATAAACTTCAAAAACATTAATATATTCATAATTTTCCTATAACTAATAAATTATAATACATATTATGCATTTAATGTCACAAATTAATTTTCTATCTATCTATATATAGGAGGATCTTGGTGAGAATAAGAGCATGCATATATATCTATATATATATATATATATTTTGGGTTGGTTTTTTAACTATGCTCAACCAAGACTGCATATATTTGATCAAAAATACAGTAAAAATAGCAAAGCAAAAATTTTTTGTTTTTTTCAGCAATACAGTGCACCCTTAATTAAAAAATAAAATCTATTCTGTAGATGGAAAAATCTCCATACAAGTTATTTGGGAATTTAAATTTTTTTCTACTTGTTACTTTACACTTTTTGTTCTAAAATGTTTATTTACTATTTATTTAAGCTTTTTAAGGTATCTAATATTTTGACTTAAATTTCCATGATCTAAATATCCTTAAGAATTAAAAGTGTGTTGGCCTTCTTGCATTATTATGCTTTTAAATTATGATTATATATTTAGTGGCATAAAATGGTCTTAAAATGATAATACTATTGTTTATAGCTATTATTTCTGGGGCAATATATCTCACAACAAAAAGTTTTTTTGATTGAACAGGCAGACAACAGGGCCGCCGTCAAACCGACAGAACTCGCAATTCCCGGCGCAGACAAGCTTCTCGCTTGCAGATGGATTTGTTTGATGACAGTCAGGGAAATAATTATGAGGTTTGATTTAATTTAATTCGCAAAAATCACATGCTTGATTACAATTATAACATGTTTCCTTATCTCTGATATTATCTGTTGCTTTGTCAGGCTCTCTTAGCGTTCGAGGAGCAACAAGGTGCTGTAGCAGCAAAGAACACTCTGACAAAGGCCGAGATCGAACGGCTTCCCGTGAAAAAGTACGATCCCGCACACAGCGCAGGAAAGACAGAGTAAGTCACAGAAGAGAACGCAACAAAAGAGATTTTTCCATAATGCAGTATTTTAATCTACTCTCTTTACAGTTGCCAGATCTGTTTCAGTGCGTACAATGCGGGTGAACGACTCCGGATCCTTCCATGTCTCCATGATTACCACGTCAAATGCATCGACCGCTGGCTAAAGGTCTAGCTCGCTTTAACAACACAATCCCGTAATTCATTTTTACAGTCGCATTTTGCTAATCATTTTCTGTGTTTCTAACAGGAGAACGCCACATGTCCAATCTGCAGAGCGGATATATCAGAGTGTGGTGGTTTTTCTTGAGCTCACAACTTCAGGACTCAGAATCTACCTCACAGCTGGTCATTTGACCCCGTCTGATTTTTAAACAGTCTTATTTTGAGTGTTATTAAAATATTTTACATGCAAAATATCGTCCAAGGTTGGAACCAGCATAAAGCACTGCCAAGCACTGTTTTATTTAGAAAAATCCTTCTAAGATATATCAGACATGACTGTATCACACTATTGGCAACAAACCTGTTACGACACTGTTAGCAATAGCTAAACTTGAATTTTTGACTTACAAATAAAATCACTTTATATACACCTTTTGTCCATTTTTATTATTACAGATAAAATGTGTAATTAGGAGAATAAATGATATATGTTGCTGTTACAGTCGTTCTATCGCTGTTGTTTATGTAAATATCAGGCAGCATGCGATGTAGCATGTGATTTTATTCACTCAGTCTCGTAATATCGGTTCTTCAAGGCTCTGTACTTCCGGGGGTAACAGAGGGCCTCGAGCTCTTTCAGCACAAATTCTGCTCGGCTGATGAGCTCTTTGATCTTCTCGGGGTCAAACACATTATTCGGCAAACGCAGCCCTCAGTCTGTCTCTGAAATAGTCAGCTCCTTTCGAATACTCCCGTCCAAGAAACAGCAAATTCAAGCAGAAGAATCAGAAGACAGGATTATGAATCTCTAAGCCTGGAGTCACAGATGTGTGCGGAATGGGGGATTTTTTTTCATACTTTAATATGTCTATTCTCTTAATATAAATGAAGACTATGACTTAATATAGTTAGTCGATATTGGGCAGATCAGGGCTAGTTGTCAATTTTAAGTCCAACGAATACTGTTTAATCTTGGTTTGTTTTTCTAGGTAATTTTCTGTAAAAGGTTTTTTCGCTACAAAAAAAAAAAAAAAACTAGTAACGTCTCAGCAGATCAGACCAATCTTTTGCTTAGCTTGTACCGATATAATACTATACACATATATATGTGTGAACAGATTTTTTATTTATTTATTTTTTTAATTTGAGTATAGTTAAGATTTGCATTTCTGTAGATTTATAAGCTTTATATTTCACAATAAATACAAGCACGCACAGAATCGTAATTTTAATCAGAACTTTGTAGTAACTATGATTAAAACACCTGGGACAACTTTTAATTTCTGATTTCAAGTTTACATGAAAATTATAAGAGGGGTTTGCTACAGTCAAGAAGAAAAATTAGATTAGTGAATATGGAATATTATAAATTTTGTTTTCATGACATTTCAAAGCAGAAGGGGGCAGCGTACTCACAGTGTAACTAAGTCGATACACTAGCTGGTTACAAATAGTATGTTATTACATAAACACATTATATATATATTAAAAAATATATTACTTTTACTTTCTGACCACAGACAGCTTGTAGTGAAACAAAAGAAAACTAAACAAAACACAGCTACACATGAATGCAGAAAATAATTTATTTAGACCAGTCCATAGGAAGACACCTTATAATTGCGGATTAGGAGCACAGTGTACAGATAATGGTTTTGAGTTAGTCATTTGCTTTTTGTAGCTAAATGTCCTGCCAAGAGCATATGAAACTGATTCCAAATGTTATTTATTGAAGCAAGGGCATTCAAATAATGTCCAATACACACCTTTTTGAGTTGCAAAATATATAGATCTACCTACTCTTACACATCACCAGTGGCCTTTCATTTTTGGCATGTGATTTCCAAAAATAACCTGGACATCTTTTACAGAGGAGCACAATCCATAGTTGCAAAATTCATAATGAGATGCTTCTTCACTCTACAACATTCATGCATTTCACATCCTTAGTGCCAATACATGCATTTTTTCCTGTAAACTAATTAGGACATACAAAACACACACCTTGGAGAAAAAAACCCAAGTGTGTTCTCTTCTTTGCTATTTGATTTTAAGGCATAGAAATCTTACAAAAACACTCTTTATAACCTGAAACAAATACAAAAGTGTGTGCCAATATGACAAATGGAGAAGCAGACTGTGAGCGGTGGTCTGCAGAGTGAAGGCACTAGTAGAAACGTGAGCTTCTCTCGGTCCTCTCTGATTCCAGACAGTATTCACGGATTGCTTCATGGGAGACGTGTGTCTACTGATGTCTTTAATAATTGGCTCGTAGTCGTTTGTTTTCCTCTCCAGTCTTTCTATCTCCTCGATGAGTGAGTCGTTCACAGAGTACTTCTCGATCAGACCGTGGATTTCATTCTGGAAAAGATGAGTGCCATGATTAAAGGGGCGTAATAGTTACTTTGTAACATTTTTAAAGCTACTTAATTATTGATTTGGTCTGTAAAAGAAAAAAAATGTACCAGCTGAATATAGAACTGCCGAACCATCTCCACCTGTAGATTGATAATGTCTCTATGACAGGTGTCCCTGAGGAAACAACAAGAACAGTCACCAATGACTAAATCACTGTAACGAATACATAATGAACATATGTATTTATGTATTTAATTTGTAAAAATATTGTGTGAGAATCAAATCAGCATATTAAAATTATTTCTAGAGGATCATGTGACACTGAAGACTGGAGTACTGATGCTGAAAATTCAGCTTTGCATCACAGAAATATATTACATTTGAAAATATATTACAATAGAGAACAGTCATTTTAAATTTAAATAAGTGATCTCTAGATTACTCTTAAGAAATCTGTGTTAACTCACCTGAAGTCCTCCAGTGCCTCATGGATCATATTACGGACAAAGTCCATCTGATCGGAGGTGAGTGGAGCTCCACGGCCCTCAGCTCCAGATTCGACTGCTGCCAGATTTAGATCAAAACATCCGTCACTCACTGTGTCCCATTAATGCTGCGTTTGCAACTGCAAATCTTCACGCACATATCAGATCTTCTGACCATATCTAATTATGGTCTTCTGACCATATCTGGCCTTTATTATTGGAAAACCAGCTCCTGAATGTTGTGCAATTTCTTACCAATATATAAAGTTTCCACCTCAATAAAATGCGAGCACATACAGCACGCCAGCATTAAACTGCTGTCTTTATGGGCAAACATGCCACCCTTGCATTGTGGTGGCTTGGAGTTCTGAGCAAAAATTCTGTTCTATGTCAGATGTGAGCAAAAAAATCTTTTTGCGTCAGTGTAAACACAGCCTAAAGCAACTTTTAATCTAACTGTGGCCCATTCAAACACACCTGGTGCAGCAGCAGCAGAAGGAGCTCCGCTGACTGGCGAGTCATAGATGAGCTGGGAGGGCAGATCTCTCCTCTGACTGGGCTCAGGTGTGTTGAACGGCTGCACGGACTGAACACGTGTGCTCTGAGCAGCAGGGGGCGTGGTTATGGCATCACAGTCCTGCTGGAGGACGTTCTTCTTCTCCACCTGTCAATAATACAAAAAAAAAAAAAAGTTGAATTTATGAATACAAAAAATTGTTGGATGATAAACAAAATGAGTTGGACCTTGTTGCCGTTCTGTAAATCAGTCTGTTGCAGTGGGGTAGTGCTGGGCTCCTCCTCTTTGATTGGTGGAGGAGTCTGAACCACAGAGGGACTGTAGCAGCGACTGCCTGGAGTGCCCAAAGGCGTCTTCCTCTGGGACGAGCCACCAGGAAAATGAGGTAGGTATTCAAAGTCTAGTAACACAGTGAATGCTAATGTTGGTAAACATCAATGAAACCTTGTTATTTCATTGTTCTTATTATGCTCATTACAGCTGATTAGTTAATACAAACTTGCCTTTTTTTCCACTTGATACATCACTCAGTCTGTGCCCTTTATACTCTAAAGAGATAATTAGCAAATAAACAGTAAATATATGTGTGTGGAATAAATAAAATTTTTGTTAATACTTTAATTTATACTTTTAAAAATTGATCAAAAGTGACAGCAAAGCTTTTATAATGTTACAAAATACTTCTATTTAAAATGCTGCTGAAAATAGAAGCATAATGTTGAAAAAAATGTATCCTGGTTTCAACAAAAACATTAAGCAGCACAGCTGTTTTTAACAACGATAATATTAAGATATGTTTCTTGAGCGGCAAATCAGCATATTAGAATGATCATGTGATATTGAAGACTGAAGTAATAACTGCAGAAATTTCAGCTTTGCATAACAGCAATAAATTACATTTTAAAATATATTACAACAGAAAACAGTTATTTTAAATGTAATAATATTTCATAATATTACTGTTTTTGCTGTATTTCTGTTTAGGTTATGTGACTTTAAAAATATGAAAAATCTACAAACAAGTAGAAGAAAAATCTGCCTACAGTACATAGGCATATATTAAATGTAGTGGGCAAGGCTGTGAAAGAGCAGTTGGAAAAGTTGCCTCACCATCTCGTACAGGTGAAAAGATGTCCAAGCTGTTTCGGCCGACTCTGAACCGGTCTGTGCTGTGCTGGCCTTCCCCTTCCCTCGAGAACATATCTATACTGCCTCCTAGAGACAAGAGAGAAATGCCAAAAAACATTTAGCCATGTAATTAATATACAACAATCATAATCTCTTGAACTCTCTCATTTATGACTGAACATAATAAAAAATACTCACCATTTCTTGAAGTCGGCGTATCAGCCAAACCATGTGTTTTGAAACCTGTAGAGAGGATGCACAAGCCCAGAAAGGGACCATAAAAAGACAAGACAGATGAAGAAAAAACAAAATGCAAAAAATGCAAAAGAAGTGATCTTACCATCATTAAGAGGGGAGAAAATATCCAGGTTTAGGCTGTTCCGACCGATGCTGCTAAATTTCTCCACATTCGGTAGCTGACCTTGGCTGTGCTGACCCTCCGCCTCTCTGGAGAACACCTCACCAGCAGTACCTACAAAGACAAGACATTCAGTACCTATAAAACCATTACAAAAGCTATAAACAAGGCTTTAAAATGCTGACTGACCTAACCAAATATGACTGAATAAGGAATAAAACATTCTATAGACATTAAAAGGAATGTTTACCTGTGACTTGGGCTTGTCCGTCACCAGGAAATTCAGAGCCAGGCACACCGGGTGGGACTGTAGATGTTGGAGTGGAGGGTCCCGTCTGCTGACCGCCCAGTTTTACTGAAATCCTCTTATTTGATTGAGAAGACTTGCTGGATGTTTTAGTGGACTGTGGAAACAGGGCTTGGGTTTTCATATCAACTATAATCAGAATCAGTTTCAATAATCCTGAATAGTTGAATGTATGGGCAACATTCTTTTAAATAATTAGATGTTACAAAAATTAAAATAAATAAAAATAAAGAAAATCATAATACATTCAAATTTAAGTAAATTATTTGATTTCATTGCATGTTAAAACTAAAGATATTAAAAAATTTAATAAAATAAAAAATATTAAATTAGCTAAAAATGAGAATTAAAATATTATTAATATTACATCAATAAAAATACTACATTAAGTTAATTCAAACTAATTAAATAAAATTAATTTCACACAAAACTGCATGATACATAACAATCAATCAATTAAAATATATTCTCAATCAGAATTTCTAAGCTATATCAGAAGTTACCAAAAAATAAACAAATAAATAAACAAATGTTTGCATGATATTTTTTATCCCCACATTTTGAATGATAAGGAAATGAGTCAGTTTAACACACACACACAAAAAAAAATGACATGAAACCAAGAGTGGTTCTGAACAAATAACACAGAGAGCTGTACCTTTAACTTGGAGGTGGAGTTCTGGAAGCGAATGCAGGTCACGGACGTCTTGTGAGCCGTGGTGATTTTGACCGGCGCACTGAGGTTTCTCAAATCGTACAGGTAAATTCTGCCCTGTGTTGAGCCCACAACCAGTCCAGCTCCATCTGGAGTAAAATCAATGGCTGTGAGTGGAGACTCCACCTGCTTGTTACGAAACACCCTGCGGAGATAAGCACACATTAAATTGATAAACAAGTCAAAACCAAACTCCAGTGTCCAAACTGCTTATTAAATGTGATGTTTTCTCTTACATTTTGCTGGAGGTGTCATAGCAGACAATCTTCTTATCAAGCCCCACAGTGATGAAGAGCAAATCATTGGCCGGAGAGAAGGCCAACCCTGAACATGGGGCTTTGTGCGCCCCCTCGAACAAGTGCAGCTCCTTTTGAGTGTTAGCATCCCAGAGTGCCACAGAGCCACTGTCAGACACCGTGCCCAGCAGAGACCTCTTCACCAGCGAGTACCTCAGATCATGGATGGGCTGACAAGAGATCACGTTGTATTTTATACTAGGGCTACCTGATTAATCGAAATGAAATCACCTGACCAGAATAAAATCTAGATGGTTGAACATCTGAAACAGAAGAAACTGTCAAATAAAGCAAAATCTTCCTCAATTTCTTTAATTTACAGTGAAATATTACAGTAGTAATATTTCTAATTTATACAAAACTGAACTGAGGACAATTAAAATATTTAGTTTACTTTGGTTCACTCACTATATTTTGTAAGACTAAAAATGTCAAACTCACCACATTTGGCCCATGGCCGAAGGGTTTGCTGGACAGGTTGGTTGTGATACTGTGGAGGATGATTTCTCCACTAGTGGAGCCTGATGCTATGTAGCTATCGCCTCCATTAAAAGATACACATGTCACTTCCTCCTTGTGGTCCTATACAGAAAGAGACATGGATCAGGATGGATTAGGATGTGGCTGATTCCACCGATGACTGTTTATTGACTGTATTATAGCTTCTTGGGGGAACATACTTCCAACAAACTTCCCACTGAATGTCCTTTGAAATTTTCAAACATGCTTAAAATATGTTTGTGACCATGTGATACCTTAAGGCTTCGGTGCAACCTTTTTGTCTTTAGGTCCCAGATGTTAACCGTGTTATCCAGTCCTCCGCTGACCAGGAACTGTGACGTGGAGTTCAGACTAACACGGGTTTGTTTTTTCTACAAACAGAAGGCCATTATGAAACATACATGAACCAAGATATATTTAGATATATATATAGAAGATATCAAGGTCCTCAGCTCACCCCTTCACCCAGCTCCATCACTGGAACTGGAGATGACTTGAGACTGGACACCACCAGCTTGTCCCCTATACTGCTGGCACTGACCAAGTACTGGTCTGAACACTGTCAAGGCAAACACCTTCCCATCCACGAAAAAATAAATATGCACCATGTTTGTCCAACTCAGGGACTTTCCATCTCTTAGATGCCACGGACCCCTAAATATAATCATCATCATGCAAGGGACCCCATTTCAAAATTTAAAAGGCAGCTATATATTTTCATGTATAAAGACACAATTTAGAATCATTTAAATTGGTATACTATGCCAATTTAAAATATTATTCTGAAAATATTTAGTTTCTATTAAGTGAAAATATTTTTTCTTTTGATTAACTATAATACTGTACTGTTTTTATGTATCATTATTAATCTGAATCTAGTTTTTAATATATATATATATATATATATGTGTGCTTGCGTATTTTATTTTATTTATTTCAATCAAATATTTTATCCATTTACTTTATTTTATTTAAATATAATTATGTTAATACAATTTTATTATTTTTAATATAATTTACAATAATAATAACATTTTTACACAATTTTTTCTACACTTTTCTCCAAGAGTCCAGAGAAAATTTCACACTTCGCTTGGTAAACATGGTTGTCCTTGGAAATATCTCTTCAAAAATATACGCTCCAAACACACATGATCAATGTCGACTGGCATTGCTGTGGGTGAATGATGCTCAGAATGCTTGTGGGAATGATTTAGAGTGACAGTGATAGAGGATACTGCTGCTGCTCCAGCACACTTGAGCCACTGGATGCGTGGCACTGTGAGGGTTGAACTGCTCCAGCACCGTCATGGAAGTCGAGTCCCAGATCTTCAGACAGTCACCTGACGACACCAACCGCGTGACGTCCTCCATAGCAACGGCTGCCAGGAGACAAAAGATGGACAGCTGTCAGGCGCGCGACCTACCGCGTGCACTGTTGACAAGAATCCCGAATGCTTGTACAGGGATAATAGTTACAAACAATCGTGTAGTATTGCACTTTTAAGCATTATTATGTCATTGTTGTCCCTTTTCAGATTAGCAAATAATTAAAACGTTCTGTATAGCCACCAATTTATTTTTACATTTTGTTACTGGTAGTCTGAATTGTTATTTAGAGTCTGAATTATGCCTTTATGACTAAGTTACTTGCAAGTTAGCCGAAAGGGCAATGCAGCTACGTTAGTTCATGCAATCTTCTTTAACTTTAGTTAGAACATAATCAAATTCAGTTACATAAAAGCGACTGTAACAGCTAATTCTGATAAAAATAAACATTAGGATGAATCCGTAACGGTCGTTAAAA
Source organism: Cyprinus carpio (assembly GCF_018340385.1). Taxonomy (NCBI): domain Eukaryota; kingdom Metazoa; phylum Chordata; class Actinopteri; order Cypriniformes; family Cyprinidae; genus Cyprinus; species Cyprinus carpio. Next base: position 9,872,428 of record NC_056596.1, on the reverse strand, counting down.
GACTTTTACTCTCCAATTCGCACTTTTCTGTTGTTGTTCGTGATGTTGTGCTAATAGTTTCTGCATTCATCAGCTGATTAGCGACAGCTAGCTACTTACCCTTGGTTTAGACTATAAAAGTTGCGGGAAAAATGAGGGATATGCTCGTAAAAAAAACGTCACAATACATCCACGGTAGTTGAACGGATGAGTCCTTTTATTTGAAAATAAAACTTTGGCATATCAATAAAGTTTGAACATCCGTGGCTCCAGTAAGGTACCGCCACTACGGCGCGCCGCTGGGTTCAAAAACAGGAAACGTTCGGAATTTCGTTTCGTTAATGCAGCAACGCCTGTGTGAGGAAGGCAAGTCGTTTCGTTCATGTGTCAAAGTTTAACACGTCTGTGAAGGAATATGCATTCAAATGTTTGTAGTGCTGTTAAATAAAAGTAAACATAAGTTATTTTTCAATAAGACCAACAGAACACGTACTAGAATATTTAATGCACTGTACAATTTGATTTATTTTTAAGGAAAGACAAAGAAAAAATAAAATCACTCCTGAGAAGTAATTTAATGTTTCTTAGTGCTATTAAAATGAGAAAAATATAAACTAATCAGTCTATGACCATATTGTATTAAAATGGTCAAACATTCATAGTGCACTTACATATAACATAAAGGTACTTACGTTTTTTATATAGCAGCATATTTATTTAACATTTTAAGATTCATAAAAACATAATCAGATAAGGAATACAAGGCAGGGTACATTATTTTGCATATTGATAATACAGATAAATATAAAGCATGGGCTCAGAAGTGCTTCACATATTAACCTTTATCAAATAATCCAAGTTTTTTAATCTCCAAAAACTGGCACAGTTCATGTTGTCCAGCTGCAGTGCCTTCCCGCTGTCAGTGTGGCAGAGGTACAAGGACTTTGACGAAGTTCATGGGAAATAAGCCAGCCTCCCCTCTGATCATTCCCTCACACCAGTTCTCATCGATCTGGCTGGTCAGAATGATGATGTCACCCTCCTTAAAAGCCCAGCTCTCCCTGGTTCTCAGGCTGGAAACTGTAAAGTGCCTGACAGCAGGGCTGATCCAAGGGGGGGCCGCTATCATCTAACACACAAGAAGAAAAATAAATTATTTATGCAGCTTCTTTCCAAAGGTTAAGGTGTCTTTACAGCAAAAAAAAAAGAAATGAAAGCATTCTTTGTTACTATTATATTAAATTATTATTTTATGAATTCTAGAAAATTAAAGTCTAAGATTACATTGAAATATCAATATTTAAAAATGTAAAAAGTGCATTATGATTCAAAATTAATAAAAAAAAAAAATTCTGTGACCATTTCTAGCTCACTAATCACAAATTAAATTTGTGACACTTTTGTGACAAATGTATGTTCACTTTTGAGTGTTTAACATTTGGTTTTCAGATTGTTTTTGGATTGTTTATTCATGTGATGGCAAAGCCGTATGTTCAGCAGTCATTACTTCAGTCTTTAGTATCACACTGTAATTCAGAAATCATTCTAATATGCTGATTTGCTGCTCAAGAATTTTTTTTTTTAATTGTCATCAATGTTGAAAACAGTTTGATATTCTAATGAACTGCTTAATATTTTTGTTAAAACCATTACATTTTTTCAGGATTCTTTGATGAATAGTAAGATCAAAAGAACAGTGTTTCATCCAGACAGAAATCTTTACTGTCACTTTTGAATAATTTAAAGCAAAAAAAAAAAAAAAAAAATCACTGTTGCTGGTTGGTTTGTCTGTTGTTTGAGCTTTGATGGTGACTTTGTCAGGAGGGTGAACCACAACCGTTGCATCTGGTAAAGAAAGACTGAAAGACATTAGAAAATGCAAAGCAAGCTGGGGGTACTTCCAGCTACCTAATACAATAGCTGAGAGTTTGTGTATCACATTTAAAATGACTTACATTTTTCACTCAAAGCTTCAGTAATCTCAGTATCTGTGGTACATAATACAGCATTTCAGCTAGCAGAGCATTCAGAAACTCTTTGTGAACAGTTTGAAATGACTTAATATCACACCTGATGACTGACCGGATGAGCATGTGGAAAATCCATAAGTATCCGTGTAGCAAACTGTGCTCGCAACTGATTTAGATGCAAATTCCCTTTTGGGTTGATTGCTTGCGTCTGCTATCCTATACACAGTGAAAAATAAGCAGGCACATTTAATGAAACCAAGGAAAGTATAGGAAATAGGTACAGCTGAAATCATGATTCTAACCTGCTCTGCAAACTACTCCTGAGATGTTCTAGAATCTGGGATGACTGGCGGTGGTAGTCCATCACTGCTTCTAAAAGACCTGAGAGGTGTTGCATCCGTTGTACCTAAAACAAAAATGTCAAACGATTAAATCAGTCAAACAATTTATGTCTGGTGTGTAAAAAAAGTAAACAAATAGTTTATAAAAAACAAATGTAATACATGCAATTGTGTGGTATATATATATAATATAACGCACACATACACATACACACACTAACTTACATCTCTCTCCAGAGATATTAATATATATATAGATATACGATATATATACATGCTCTCTCAGGAGCCAATGCTTTCTGATTCTTCAAACTTTTCAAATGCTTTCTTAATTTCAGAGTCTGCAATCTTTCCTTTACGCCTTTTTTTGTAATCAAAATCTAGACGCCGACCTTCAAGTTTTCTCAGATGATACTGATAACCAGAAAAAGAAGAAAAGCTATGTTTATGTCTTCATTCACAACAAAATGCATTCTATTTTCACTTTAAATGCTCAGAATAAATTTAAAATCATACAAATCAAAACATTACATGCATCTTACAATGCATCTACAAAATGACAGGTAATCTGAACATTAATAAATCTGATTTTATCATCAAAATTATATCACGCCCATTTACAACGTACAGACTGACCGCAATTTCCTTCAGCTCTTTGTGCTGCAGGGACTGTAGAGGATCAATGAAGGTTCGTTTCACTCGGACATCCATGCAGTCTTTTGCCTGGGCTACTTGTTTCAAAGCCTCTCCCATTTCAAGCAGAGCAAAACCTACAATTGTAGCAAAACTCAGAACTTGAATTTTGACATTTTAAAAGCAGTAAAAATAAAAATACTCATTGTGTTTCATTTGTCCTCAACCATACCAAAAAAGACAGACTCAGCTCCAAGCTCATTGCCATAGCACAACATGCAATCTCCAAGAATGCCCTCCGTCTGAGGATAGCCCACAGCCTTCACCTGCCCACGAATTTTGGACACTGTATTGAGCACGCTGAGTTTTGCTCTGTATGCTTGAAGAACAAAAAAATGCCAAAGAGAATCAATGAAGTACAACAATAACAACAACAGCAAAATCACATGAATGAATGACCTTAAAAAAAAAAACTGTATTTAATTAAATGTTATAATAAACATTATAATATATCATACATAATATTATAATATAGATTATATAATGTTCTTTTATAATAAATAAATTGTATTAAATGAATAAAAACCTGGGTTTGGCTGAAGATATCCTATAGTTTTTGGAACAAGGTCGAGAATCAGTTTGTGGGTAATATCAGTTTTCTACAATAAAACAATCAATAAAATATAAAAACAAAAAAGACATTTTGATGCACTGAAATCTTGAATTTCTAATCTTTTTTCTTTATTTTGCCGAGATTGATATTTATACCCTTTCCATGTTGAGGAATTCTTCATCCAGTTTTGTTCCTTCAGCTCCATTGATCTTTTCCTTTAGCAACTGTAAGTATAATCAAAAAGGGGGGGGGGGGGGGGGGGGATAATATCACTTATTGTTGAGTGGGCTTGACAAAAAAAACTTTATGCAATAAGTTAGAAAGCTGATCTGATTCAGTACACAGTTGTGAAAAGTATCAGATGAACATTTGACTATTCTGACAAATTTATATACTCTATAACATATAAAATATTAAATATTAAAGGCAATACAGAAAGTGATCATGATTACCTTAATAGTTTAGTTGAAATCTTTAAACAATGACATGATAATGACTAGCTGATCCAATTGCAGCACAATCCACTGCTTACAACATTTCCAAACAAAAGCCGGAAATCCACAAGCCTCGCTATTTTTAACACATTGTGATGACTGAGCATCTGTTTCCTGTGGTTCATAAGCCAAACTGTTTATGAAGGTCAGTCGTTTGGCCAATGCGTCCAAAACACTAAGAGGATTCAGACCGCCATGAATGAATCGAAAGAATGTGACCTTGCAAACTTTTTAATCAACATACTTTGGTGGCTTGGAGACCTAGAAACGTTCTCTAATACTGTAAACAAAACCTCCAGGAGTCAATGATCAGTCTTTTTAATAAATTCCAGGAGACTTTATTATCAACAATAAACTTGAACAACAACAAAAAATAGCAGATAATAAGTGAACTTTGGATCCAAGAAAAAGACAACACCCATGTGCATTTGTCTCACTAGTTTTCATAAATTCAGCACATTCAGCCTTGAAACCTCTGCAGTAACTCAATACTTATTCAGAAACACAAGGTGATAAGGACATGATTTGGAGCCTGAGAAACACAGTTCTCTTGTGGAACTCTTTTTAAACAGGAACGAAACATTCACACACAATCCAACGCCCTGTATGTTATAGTTTGGCAATTCATCATTAATTGGGCCATCATATTCAGGTCACACAAGGCTTGGCTGCAGTTGCTCTAGATCTGGCGAAAAGAGAGAAAGATTGCAATACACGTTTCAAAGAAACATATTTATTACCTAGAATCAATTCTTTTGAACACGTTTCAAAGAAACAGATTTGTGAGGTAATTGCGTCATCGCGTGGTTCATGTCACGGTCACTGATATAATAATTAGGCCTATATTATAGATCATTAGTCAGGGTACACATCGCTAGCATTTTAACGATATAATTTTAAGGGTGTGGTGCAATTTAAAATATGTCCCAGTTCAGTTCAGTTAATTGAAAACGTAAATATATTTACTTTACACACTACTAAACTTCATTTACATCTCTGAAAAATGTTTTGCACGTTTTAATAAAATGCACCTCTTTAAAACCAGCTGTTTTGTATGTGTCAGGTAGTAATCAAAAATATTTTGTACATTTTATGTTACAATTCTCTTCTCGATATGGTTCTCGGTTCAATGCATCGATGAGTTGTTCACTAGAGAACCACCCGGACCGATTCAGTCCGACTCGTTATGGTTTGGTTCAACTGATTCATTGAAAAGATTCGATTCAAAAGAACAGTTCATCACGAATCCCCACATTGCCATTACAACATCCCATCCAGCAAACAAACGCGGTGTCACAAAAGTATTACAACTCTTTAAAAGCGCGATTTAAAGCGCAGTTACTTGCAAATAGAATTAGTAATCTATCGTTCTAAACAAATGACTCGCTAACTGAAATGAATCTTGTTTGCATCGTCGCACAAAAGCTTCGCATTACCTGACTTGCTTTGTGAAATTGTTTCTTCCAATACGGCCACTGACATTCTAATCCGCGTTCGTCCTCAAATGTTTCACATGAACAAACGTGCCGGGATGGTTATCTCTGCCCGTGAGTGCACATTGCTCTCCACCCTCTTCCGTCCGTCGCAATATTTTGCACCTTGGGACATTGGCCAGATTTGATTGGTGGGGCTGTGCTGGGATCCTGCAGTTATGACGGTCCTAGAGGTCACTCATCGGGTACAGACTTGTGTCTACTGCAAGAATTTCAGGCCTTAGCCTACATGAAGAATTATATTCTTAAAGTTTCCATAAATAACCAGCCTGTGGAAAGACCAGGGCTGGTTGTCACACTTTTTACTCCAGTTTTTTTTTTTTTTTCTCAGGATGTTTTTTGAATGTCAGTTTCTGTATAGGCACATATGTATCTTTATCAGCTTCTTTACGTTATAGATACAGTTTATTGAATACAAATTGACCAAATAGAACATGTTGTCACAAAGTATGGGGTAAGTTGTCACAACTGAACATGGCATTAAATAGCACATAATGGCATTTTCAGCTAAATGTAAGCTATGAAAAAGTATAAATGTAAATGATAATGTACAAAAACAATTTTCGTCCAGAAATATTTTTCAATTATTAAAATTAGAATAAATTTATGTCATACACTACCAGTCAAAAGTCATGAAGATTTGTAAAAATAAGTCTCTTATGCTCAGCAATTTTGCATTTATTTAATAAAAAAAAAAATACAGCTGAAACAGTAATACTGTGAAATTTATATTTTGAAATAAATCTATTTAAATATATTTTTCAAATGTTTTCAAATTTCAGCAGCCATCAGCAAGGATGCATTAAATTGTTCAAAAGTGACAGTAAAGATGTTTACAATGTTACAAAAGATTTCTATTTCAAATAAATTCTGTTCCTTTAAGCTTTCTATTCATCAAAGAATCCTGAAAAACACAGCAGCACAACTGTTTTCAACACTGATAAAACCTGTGACAACTTGCCCGTCTCTTTATGATAATACCCTTGTCCTGAAAACACAATTCAATTGCATTCAGTTGTTTACCCAACTACTACAGCAAAAATAAGATGACATTGGATGTGTGCAGATTCATTCATACTGTTTGAATGTTGAATCAGTAAACACATGCTGTTGAAGCATTTATTGAGAAAACAAGGTTTCAGTCTCTTTCAGTAATTGTCAATAAGCAGTGAGTGGTCATCTGGGACTGTTGCCAGCAGAATTCAGCTAATGTTTTCCATCTAAGTCTTTGCTGCTCTTTATAACCTCCTCTTCATTCTAAATAATATCCATATCTATGTGTATGTTGAATGTCAAATATGTCAAATGTCAATATCAAATTAAAATTAATGCAGCCAATGAGTTATTAGTATTGAATCATAAACTCTCTTCATAATCTGTGTATTTCTTCAGAAACTGGATGGCAGGGTCTTGATTGCATCTCATGGCCTCCTTGTAAGGCCATGTTTCCCCACCTATGAACATTAATATGGCACATTAGTCCTGTAGGCTGGTTTATAATGCCACATGTGTAGTACGTCATTTGATACATGACTTTGAAAAAGCTACCTGTCCTTGTGTGTGCAGTCTGCACCTGCGTTCTCCACCCAGGAACTTGATGACATCAAGACATCCCTCGAGGCTGCGACGTGCAGCGCTGACCGTCCGTCATAATCCACAGCATTCACATCTGCTCCTGCCAGAAGGTACCTATAAAAGAGGAATTACCTCTGTTTTCACTGTTTTCAGTATAATTCACAATAAGAATTTAGAGGTCATTTATAGAAAGATGGGAAACAAACTTAATTCAAATGCTATGGTGACATTTTGACAATCAAAATCAATTATGTTTTGTATAAAGAAAATCATAAATAATTGTAATTTCTGTAATGTTTTTTTTTATTATCATTATTTGTACATTTGAATTTAAATGACAAAGGCAGAGCAAGAAATATATACCATAATATCTTAATATTTTACAATTTGAATATATTTCAATATATTTAAAACAAATTATAACTCTCTCTCTCTCTCTCTCTCTCTCTCTCTCTCTCTCTATATATATATATATATATATTAAATTATTGAAATGTATAAGATTTGTAAGTATTTTAAAAATAAAATATTTAATATAATATATTTGTGTATAATATAATATAATAAACATTTAATATAATACTTGTGTCTGAGGTCAATATGATAATATAGACATTCTACCTGCGCAGAGATACTATGTCCCCTCTGTAAGCAGCCAAAAGTATATTCATAATTTGGTATCCCTGTAATTCAAGAAATAAATATTTATTTACCTCCATATTCTTACAGCATCAAGAATTTTACAATTATTTTATATGTATATAATATATATACAGTGGGTATAGAAAAGAGTCACCCCCCTTTAAAATAATCACATTTTGATCCTTTTTCCAACTCTGTGATTTTGGTTTTTATTATTTTTTTCTGACATGTTGGTGTTATATATTTCACTTGGATGTTATAAACTGCACTGAGTAAATACATTCGGATAAACCAAAAACTGTGTCCGTCTTCAATTCAGGCAGCAAAGCAACAAAATGTGATTATTGTAAACAGGGTGATTCTTTTCTTTTCTATATATATATATATATATATATATATATTTATATATATATATATATATATATATATATATATAAATAAAAAAGATTAACCCAGACCCTCTGCCTCCACTTTTCACTGTCTGTAACACAGCACTTGTCTGAAAGGAGTCTTATGTCAAAACTGTGCAGCTGGAAGGTTGAAACCAACTCCTTTGATAAAACAGACGATTATTAAAAAGCCTTTTTTTAAACCAGATAATAGGTTTTAGGTTTGTCAGATTGCTAGCCAGAGGCAGGTGGTACCTGGGGGAGGGGCATTCTTATACTAGAGAGCATATGATTGGACATAAATTTATAATACAGGATGAGTCATCAAACTTTTTGGTCCGACAATGCAAATTTTAAATGCGTATGTCTTCTAAAAGTTAATTTTTATCTGAGTTAAGGAGTGCAATAGCATTAACATAAACATAAAAGTTAAGGAACATGGACTAAAAGCCACAAAATTCCAATTTTGATTTCGTACTGGAGTTTATTGATCATTTCCTCACCTCACAGAAATGGACACCCCTCCATGAATTTCTACTGCAGTCCAGTCCAGGAGACCAGCACATGAGTCCCAGAACTCCAGGAACCACGATCAGCACGACACCAGACTGACTGGACTTGCCAGGCACAGATGTCTGCATTGCAGAAAGAAATTAAAAACAATTACATTATCCAGCATAAATTATTATGCTTTCAATACTCAGCAGTTTGACATTGTGAAATATGCACATTTAAAATGGTTACATCTGCATTATTATCCAGGAATTAAAGAGACAATATAAAGCATTCTGGACTGTGTCCATTAGAGGGCAGTAGTGGAATATAAAATCCTTTATTAGACATCGTTTAATTCATGGACACATCCACTGCTATTCATTACTGAAGATTGTTACTATTATTGCTAATTAACGTTGCAGGGTAGAGGCCATTTCAATTAGTTACATGTAAGAGGGAGCAAATTTAATTGAGTGAAAAATCCTGTTAGAAATGTGAGAGTGAATTTAAATTAGAGATTGAGGAAATTAAACACAACTGATGTTAAATCTGCAATATATCACACAAATGTGACTCATCATTAACCAGCTTAGTCACAAACTCACCTTGAAATGAACCATTCTGGAATAATCATTCATTCCAGCCACCTGCATCATGGAAAGCATGCTGCGGATGGCGTGGGGTGACATCACTTGGTCACCTGACAGGGGGCACAGTCCTCCATTACCTAGGGTTGCAGCCAAAGCCGCGCCAGACTCGCAGGTGACTTCTGTCGATAAACACTGAGATGGATGCAAAATGAAAATTCAACCATACATTCTTTCTTATCAAGAATATAATACATAAAACTGAATACCTCTAACAGTAAATCCAGTGTAGAATTGATCCCCACACCTTCTGGAAAGCACTGGAATGGTTTAGTTATGAAAAACCGATGAGTTTAAAAGACCCTTTGTGATGTAGAAACAAAATTGATCTTTCAGGGAATTATCTTGGACTTTCTTCTCTCGTAAGTAAAATGAGAGAGCGTGGAGATGGATGATGTCTTTTCGCAGGTTTTGATAACTGCAACAGCAGTGATGACGGTTACAATTAACACTAACAAATAAACACTGAATAACAGAAAAAAAATCTATTTCTCATAAAAATCACATAGTGTGCGGGATTTTCTTTTGTGGCTTAGTTTTTTTTACTGTTTTGGTCTTTTTCCTACACACCTATCTATTACCTGAAGGTGTGTGATGATGATAGTTTTATCTTAAAAATCACAATACCTGGTGCAGTTTAGGTTTGCATGCTCTTTGTTGCACAGTCTTCTGATGATATTCAAAACCTGTGTGAAAGTGGATTAGTTTAAGATTGCTTTTATGCTTTATTTTTAATCAAATGTAGCTGGCTAATGTAAAATTTAAGCTTACAGACTCATATTTTTCTTCTTCTTCAGTGACTGGTCTGGTTGGCAGCTGTTTTATGACAAAAACAGTCAATAAAAGTACATTTTTGTTCATTTTTAAACAAGCAACACTGTTACCTGTAACAAAGAAGTGCAGATAATGGCTCCTGTCTCAACCAGCGGTTTGCTGTATTTAAGTACTGCTAAGCCAAAAGTCTTTGAACCGAACATCAAACTCTTGAGTCCAGAACTGAAAATAAATCAAAGAAATGGAATATGTGTAATGAACTGACTGAACATACCTAGCTTGGTGAGGGTAAATGTAGACTCGTATCTGGAATATTCCTCCATCCCTACAAATCTGTGCACATAGTCAGATCCTTGCTGGTCCACTGCGAGACCGTATATGAGAGGCCAGGAAATCTCTCCCAGAATGCAAGGTTCAGCCCAGTCTCCTAAGGAAAGTCTTGAGTCCAAAAAACAGCATCATCTCATTTAAACGTCAACGGGCTAACTGAATAATTTGGTAATAATATTAAATTTGAGTAGTAAAAAAAGAAGTACAGTTGCAATTGTAGTTCCTTTTAATATACAACATAATATAATATATAATATATAATGAATTATAGCTGAACTTTCACTTCTTTATTGTAGCTTTGGTTAAGATAAATTCAACAAATGTTTATAAAATATGAAAAACGGGTTTTCAAAATACAAAGTATATTTTAAAATGATTATATACTATATATTTCACATATCCCAAACGTTTGGGGTTGTAAGATTTTTTGAAGCAAGTCTCTTATACTCACAAAGTTTTACTTACAGTTATCTGATTTAAAAAAAATACAGTAAAAACAGAAATATTGTGAAATATTATTAAATAAAAAACTATTTAATATATTTTAAAATGTAATTTATTAATGTGATGGCAAAGGTGAATTATCTCTTTGTTCTTCATATTCTATTTTTATTATTCTATTTTTTTAACATATATTGTCTTGTTTTCACAAAAATTTGTTTGAGATTAAACAATAATTGGCAGACACCCCACAGTGCCACTGTGGACCCCCTAAGGGATGCCGAGACCCCCTGCTGAACACCTCTTATCAAATCATTTAATTTGGACTGTTGTGTGGCACCTCTGTCCATCCACGGTACAAACTGAAATGCCCCATTGCGTGCCACCCTCACTTACGTCTTCTTTCTCCTCTTCAGAAATGCACAGGATATGAGTCACGTTGTGATATTTTTCAAGAAATAATCAATTAGAAAATAACCTGTGCTACTTTAAGGCTTCTTTGCACGTCTTTTTCAATAGACTGTTATATAAAAAGAAGAACAACAACATCAGCGGAAACAGATTTGACGCACCTTCACAGAGGAGAGTTGTTTGCATTTAATAAACAGCTTTTGTGTTTCCTCTGTGAAAGTAGAGAAATCTGGAATGACAAATCTTCCCTGCAATGCCTTCAGGATGAAAGACACAAAGCCAGTCACGCACCTGCAAGACGTTCACAAATTAAGCATATTAGCAGCATTAAAGATTAGGGGTGTTTAGTATTTATGTTTAAGATGCTTTAAATTTGACTATTGGTGTCAAGATTTAGTCTGGCCTGTGAAAAGTGCTCCTGTCAACAGTTCCATCTGCTTCCTGCAATTTCCACATCAGGCTGTAGCGGTCTTTAATCCGTGGGTCTCTTCGGATGATTCCTGAGCTCCACAGGGCCTGCCGAATAAGACAGACAGATATACATCCTGCACTATTGAATATTAGCCCATATTAAAGCAATAGTTCACACCCAAAAAAAAGGAAAAAACTGCTGAAAATGTACTCCCCCTCAGGCCATCAAAGATGTTGATGATTTCGTTTCTTCAGATTTGGAGAAATTTGGAGCAGATTTGGAACAGATTTGGAGAAATTTAGCATTACATCACTTGCTCACCAATGGATCCTCTGTAGTGAATGGGTGCCGCCAGAATCAGTTCAAACAGTTGATATAAAAACATCACAACAATCCACACTCTAGTGCATAAATTAAAGTCTTGTGAAATGAAAAGTCATTAACTGATGGACTGAAGTTGTGTGAATTACTTGTGGAATACTGATGTTTTTATCAGCTGTTTGGACTCTCATTCTGATGGCACCCATTTGAGGATCCATTGGTGAGCAAGTGATGTAATGCTAAATTTCTCCAAATCTTTTCTGATGAAGAAACAAACTCATCTACATCATCGGGTGAACTTTTGATTTAAAGATGCTTTTTATGTACCTCAAAAAACTGACTGCAGTTGCACCTCTTCCCCCAGAGGCAAAACTATCAAAGAGCACATCAGTAGCCCTTTTAAAATACAATGTGTTGTTTTTTAGTATACATGTGGCTAGTAGCTCATGAAGCATGTTAAGCAAATGATGCCTTGTGCATTTGAGACTCACACTTTTTTCTTAAAATGACCTTGATGCATCTCTGGTCAGCCCAAGTGTTGGCATGCTTGGGTGGCATTAAGTTTGTTCTGTTCTGGTACTGTCCGTATTGTGCCTCCATTGCTTATAAAAGATGGCATGCCTAGGGAAAGAATGGGAATTTTAATAAAGCAGAAAAATGAAAACTAGATTAGCATTTCCTGAAGAAAAAAGAACTTGCTAGGCAACTAAATATTATATTTACACTACTGTTCAAAAGTGTGGGGTCGGTTTTTGAAAGAAGTCTCTTATTCTCACCAAGGCTGCATTTATGTGATCAGTAAAACGGTAATTTTGTGAAATGTCATTACAATTAAAAATAAAAGTTTCTATTTTAATATATTTTAAAATGTTATTTATTCCTGTGATGCAAAGCTGAATTTTTATCATTACCTCAGTCTTCAGTGTCACATGATCTTTCAGAAATCACTGTAATTATACTGATTTGGTGTTCAAGAAACATTTCTTATTATTTTCAATGCTGAAGACAGGTGTGCTGTTTAATATTTTTGTGGAAACCATGATAAATCTTTTTCAGGATACTTTGATTAATGTAAAGTTCAAAATAACAGCATTTAGCATTGAAATAGGTAGCAAATAAATGCTTAAATATATGCAAGGCAGACAAGATAAATCACAATTTATTATTATATTATTTATTTATTATAAATAGAAGTATAAAAGTGGACCAATTCAGTGTGCAAATACAATGATGGCACCATTGCTGTAAAATGCCACTTAGTATTCCAAAGTCAATTAAAAAGTCAATGACAAATTTCCAGAGAGAAAAATATAACGAAGCTGAAATTATCTACAAATAACGTTTGAATGGAGTTTGTACACCAAGCCTAATTATTTGCTGACATTTAGTACTTAAGGTTAGAGGTGTAGAACAAACACTAACCAGAATGTTTGAGGAAAATGAATACACTGCTACCTCACAAGAGCTTTAATAATAATAATAATTTAAAAAAAGCAAGAGTACAAAGCTACATAAAAGCAAAAGAGAAATAGCAGGAGGCAGAAATGTGTACCACTGGAGATAAGTGCACATATTGTTTTATTTTGCTCTTTTACCTGTAGAGCCTGGAGAAACGTAATTGACTGGGCCTCTGGGATGGATAGGTATGTTTTGGCACAGGTTGTGGAATGTTCCCCTGCAGCTTTTGTTTCCTAGTAACATTAAAAACATGTATTGAGAGCTTGGCTGTGAAGAATTATCTATATATAGACTATTACATTTTAATTATATATAGCATCAAGCAAACAGTCTGCACATTATTTTTTCAAGTGAGAACTAGCTTTGGACCTAATGATGCATGCTATTCCTGAATAAGCTTATGTACGTGTTTTACACTTTTGAAGCCTGATGAAATACAACATACAACATAATGCTGGTGCCAGACACACCTTTGAAGTCTAACTAATTGCAGGTGTTTAGGGTGCGGGGAAACATATTGAGACATATTACTCTCTCATGTCAGCATGCTAGCTAATAAATGTTAGGCTCCAGCAGTAACAACATCTTCAGGGCTCAGATTCTATTACAGGTGAAGTACATGCTTATTGTCTTTGTACAGATATGCTACACTAAGGTAAGCAGCAGATACAATGTGTCTATAATGTCCAATGTCTTTAATGTATTCAGTTTATTTTTTTTTAAAGCAGAACAGTAGGGCAATGGAAGTGAACGGAGCCGATTTGTAAACATTAAAATATTAATTGTTTCAAGACTATAGTCGCATACACAATACCCTTGAGCAAAAGACATGCTTTTAATTGTATTGAGTGTACTTCAAATCTTAAAAGTATATATATTTGTAAAATGTTTACTTGCAGATAATATGATATTTATGAAATAAAAGGCCATGACTATTATTAAAACACATATGTACACTTTTAGAAATTATATCAAAAAGTTTTACTGTACATTTTCAATCATATTTCAATTATTTTTGCTGTGCTTTAAAGAAGCACACTTATTTTTATGTGTTGACTAACATAATAATGCACATGTAAAGTACTCAATTATAATTTGAAGTGTTATTTCATATCACATATAAATGTTCTAAATTTTGCAATTTCATCATTACAAATGTGTAATTCCACATTTATTTTAATACATGACATTCAACTTTCAATAGAAATGACATTCAAGTATATTTTAGTTTACCATAAATGCTTCTCAGTTCACCGGTACAGTTAAACCAATATTACAAACACACTATAACTAAATGTGAAATTACTTATAAAGATGTCTTAAATAAAAAAGCACATAATTCAGCTAACTGGAGCTAATAGTGCAAATAAATTTACATTTCATAATTTAAATGTAAATTATAAATTCAAATAAATAAATCTAAACAATATTATTTTTTTTCCATAAAAAATGCAATTAAGAGTCCAAATACAATAGATTCAGTTTTTTTTTTTTGTCAGTAATAAGAAGTATTTTTAAAAGCTTTTTTTGTTTGTAACCATTTTTTTTAACAAGGGTTAAGCATGTTAACTTTTTTTTTAAGTGTGAATAATTTGTTTTTCTGTGCAAAGTTATTCAATTCGACATGGCAATGCAACATGGCAATATTTTTTTTTGTGGTAATAAACAGTCTACCATTTGCGCTTAACTTGAATTGAATCTGGAATAATCCTTTAAGTCAAAACATCTCTTTTGCAAATGTCAGCTGAATGGCTAAGTCTCATTTTAGACAGCAGTAAAATGGCACATTAGCACAGGTGTATTGAGATGTCCCTCACCTCAGTCTTTTTAATAATGCTAGTCTTAGTTTTACGCCTCCGGGTCTGTTTTATAGTTTATGTGTGGGTGTGGTTATGCAGAAACTCAGCATGTACCTTAGACGCAGTAAACTTCATAGGTACTGCGTTCCCCTGTTGGTGAGGGCATCTGTCATCTCTCCATTCTCTGAATGAGTGGGAGGTAAAGAATAAAAACCCAGGATGAGAAAAATCCTCCTTTGCTGAATCTTGAGAGAGGTTTAAAGATTAAGATTAGTGCTTATTTGTGAGTGCAAGATTTAAAAAGGATTTTCAAAGTTGAAAACCACTAAGCATTGCCTCAGCAAAGAATGTATATGAAGCTATTTTAGAATCTAGGACACCAAGTTTCATGCGAGTTTAAGACATTGTTTGTGTTGTGTTGTCCTCTCAGTCCAAAACCTCAGCAAATCCCACACAATAACATTTTCTGAAAACTAAAACATATGAAACCATGCTGCTGTGGATAGGGGACGGATGTAATCTGTCTATTTTTTACTCTTAATCTTCCATCCAAAAGAGTCATGATAAATCTTAAAGGCATACAGTAGTTGAAAAATGAAGATCATGTAATTCCAAACCTGCATGAATTTTCTTCTTATTTGTGTTCCATAGAAGAAAGAAATTCATACATGTTAGGAATGGAATTGTTTTCATTTTTTGGTTGAACATCCTCATCTCAGGAAGTTGATTTTTTGTGCCCAGATGGTGGTACACGCCAGACGAAGTTATGCAGAAGTACTTCCACCCTTAGGGTGAAACTTGAAAGTAAATTAGTTTCTTTAAAAGGAAACCCACATAACATAAATATGGTTTAAAAAACAATGTGAATGTGGTTGATAACAGTCTAAGCAGTTTTACTCCTTGCCACAAGTCTTTGGTTTGCTCACTTGGGCTTAAAGGGATAGTTCACCCCAAAAATAGAAATTTGCTGAAAATGTACTCACCCTCAAGACATCCAAGATGTAGATGAGTTTGTTTTTATCAGCTTTTTGGACTCTCATTCTGACGGCACCCATTCACTGCAGAGGATCTATTGGTGAGCCAGTAATGTTAAGCTAAGTTTCCCCAAATCTGTTCCAATGAACAAACAAACTCATCTTCGTCATGGATAGTTTGAAGGTGAGTGAATTTTCAGCAGTTTTTCATTTTTGGTTGAACTGTTGCATTAAACTGCTGCTGCAGTCTTTATTTCTAAACTTAAAAATAGAACTGTAATTAATTAAAAAAATAAATGACTATAAATGAAATGTAATTTGTGAAGAAAATTTTTTTTAAATGTTTTAAAAATAGTTATATTATTATAAATGTCAAATATACATTTATGTCACTGAAAAAGGAAGATATAACAAAGATTCTGTGGCTTTTTATAGCATTATATGTGTTCGTCAGCCACACTAAAACCAATTAATGCCACATCACTCCTCCCCAGAACACACCCACTGCCTTTGCACATTTTTATAGCCCAGATGTTGACCACTAGCCTAGTTAAATGAGAGTGTCTTCAGAACTGTCCCATTCATTTGGGCTAGTTAAAGCAGCACTCTCACACTGAACTTGGAGTTTCACTATAGAGCTGATGTGAATTTGGGATTTGAGTGGTGACCCGATCAATGATCAGTATAAACTGGAGCTAATGTGACACACAACCAGGAAATCACCAAGTTCACAGCCACACATCTAAATGACACTCTTACAGTGTTTTGTTTGACTACCTCTTTTGTCGTCCTCCTTATTTGGCTCCAGCAGTTTGTTGCTGTCCAGGCCTCCGTATCGCTTTCTCTCCATTTACGTCTGAGAGACGGTGTTCTCTGAAAACTACAAAAAATAATTTTTACTATCTTTCTCATGAGTTTCTTTAAAAAGCATGCATGTTTTATTTCAGATATGCATGAAGAAAAGTTAGAAATGCAAGTGCTTTCTTGACAGCTTGCCTTTTGCAATAATAAACATCAGTAAAACACATTAATATATAATTCTCAGAGGATTTTGTAGATTCACTGAAATGAGACTTTGGGATCAAAGCAAGTGTGTCTGTGTAAAGACGTAGTCTAGTCATGAAGAACAGTTCAGCGGTGAGAAACATCTGTGTGAGTTCTGACACAGCAATTGTCAGCTCAAATCAAAGCTGTGCTCAAGAGCTTGTTGAGAGAATATATTTTGCATTTTATTTTACTTAAATTAGTTAGAAAGCACTATGGCTTCTTTTTTGCAGTCCTTGGGTTTAAACTGAATAGAAAAGACTGATTCAAGGTTCAGACTTTACGCATTTAAAACTGACTTTCTGTATGTTCAAGAGTTAAAACAGTTCTTACCACAGATAGGGAATTTCCTCTGCTTCTTGGCTTAAGCTGTTCTCCATGATGAAACTTCCCTTTATACTTTGGTAAAGGCAAAGAAACTAGGAGTTTTAACAAATCCAAATGGCATGTTTGTCTAGCATCTGGAGACAAAGATGAGTCTTTTTGGCAGCTGTGGATTCAGTGAGACAAAGTGTTTGAGCCAGTCTCAGTGTGAACGACCAGTTTTTAGCTGGTTGAATATAGGAGGAACTTAACTGCATCTTGGAGGAGGGATCTCTATTCTGGAAAGGAATACCCCGTAAATAATAGGAGAATTAAATAGACAAGAAAAAAAAATACTAGTACTGCTAGACTACTGCTACTACTGTTTGTTAATAATAATATAATAATCACTATTGCTACCAAAAATAGTTATTTATTTAATAATATCCTTAAAACAATTATTATAATATATGTAGTAAATAATTTCATTTATAAAATACATGAAAAATCACTATTATTATTATTATTTATGATAAGTAATAATATATATTATATGCCATCAAATGAAATATAAGAGCAAACACTCTTATATTTCAAAAAAAAAATCAACTTTAGAATGACAAATACATTCTCTGAAGCCTTTTTCAAACCCATTTTCCTCACGCGGTCTCTGTTCTGCACATTTAGACAGCAGTCCTCATTGCTGCACCACCGACAGATGGAGAGGCCAATGCTGAGCTGCTGCGCTATTTATCCAAAGTCCTGGAGCTGAAGAAGAGTGAAGTATCATTAGATGGCCATAAACGCCAACTATGGTGTATTTAAACGTTTTCTGTCCACTTTAATGATGTATTATTAATACTCAATGTGGCTTCAATTGCTTCACATATGGTTTCAAAATCCAGAGAAAAATTATCAAGGTGACTGCAGCTGTCAGCCAAGAGGAAATCCTGAAGAAGCTAGTGGTTGATACCGAAATGGACTGTTTTGACCAACATGTTCAATGTCCAGTTCTGTAACAGTTGCATCTTAAAACCATGGTCCATGCAATAGTATATTTAGATTTCTGTCAGATAAAAAGATATTTTATTTTTGTGTATTTACCAGTTTTTAATTATTTTGTGTGTATAGAGGATGCTATGATGGGAATGTTGAATGCAATCCAAACATATGATTTATTAGTTATTATCATATATTTAGACATTTTATTTGAATGCATTAACATTCAGGATAAATATCCTGCTCCTTTTTTTTTTTTTTTAAGAAGTGCCTGCGGTTCCACACTGGTGACAAATGTGTTCATTAGGAGAACTAATGAGTACGGTTATCAAACATTCACTATAAGAGCCCATCAATGAATATTAAAGATTTTTAGAGTCTCACTGTCTGCATTTATATTCAGCTTAAAATCTTACATGTAGTATCAATTGGACATCAAGAATGTATTCCCAGTCATTTTGAATCATAAATTATTTATATCACAAAAGCATTTTACAATCACACATAGACATATTGGTGCAAATCAGACTCTTTGTGCATTTATATTAGCCGTGAGCTTAACACCATGCATGAAAAGCAAGCAAAGAAAATATTTAGATGTAAATCTAGAAATACTATTCTTTCATTTTGATTATTTACTTATGTACATTACAAAATAAAAATGCAAAAACTTTTTTTTTCTTTTTTACTAAGTGGCATTTTGAGGCACCCCAACAAGGAGAGGAAAAGCCATGGGGAATGAAACATATTTACATTTAATTGCGCAGCCATTGCATTGAATACTTTCATTATTTTTGCAATACAACCTTTCCATAAATGGAAATCTCTGGTTATTTGCCTGTTCCCGAAGCTCGTTCTGTAATAAACTGATATTAAATAGGCCTTATGAAATGAAAAAAAAATATTTTAATCTAAAAATGTATTGAATCTAAAATTAGTTGTCAGATATATCCAATTTTATAATACGTTACACTTGTTATACAATAACATAACATGCATAGAGGTAGGTCCTGTATTAAAATGAATTTGAACCTTCTGTTTTTCACACACACACACACACACACACACACACACACACACACACACACACACACACACACACACACACACACACACACACACACACACATGATTGAACTCCACAGGTTGTTTCGATTTAGATTTTTTAGATTTACTCCTGCTCAAGTGACTCAAGGATTTTTTCTTACTTGTACAA
This sequence comes from Cyprinus carpio, assembly GCF_018340385.1. NCBI lineage: Eukaryota > Metazoa > Chordata > Actinopteri > Cypriniformes > Cyprinidae > Cyprinus > Cyprinus carpio. The sequence continues at coordinate 9,852,675 of NC_056596.1, read as the reverse complement.
CTATAAGCTTGATTAAACCAATTTATGTTGTCATTAGCACAGTCATGAAGACATATCTTGTTATTACAAGGCTGTGCGAATGATTTATGTCCTGTGGATGGTGAAATCCTACCAGTAATTGAGGAGAGAAGTCTCTTTTAGAATCAAATGAAGATGAGTGGGAGTAGAAGACATGCTGGCCCTTCCTCTACTGAAGTCATATTTCGCAAAGCTGCCTTTCTAAAAGCCATAGAGCCACACAATATGCCATGATTTCAACACTGTTCTGTTAATGGGATGAGTGTCTATTAAAGTCATTATGTCATATGTTAATTGCAGGATTACTTCATTTAACAGTTGCCCTCAGCTATTAGCTCTGGCTTTTTCATATAAATCTGAGTCATTGAAATTACGAATTTATATCACATATTTTTTTAAAGCTATTGATCAGGCAAGCTCTCATCCTTGACTTCAAATGCGGCCCTCTGCTGGAAGTGCAGGAAATATATTCAAATATGCTGGTTGTAAATAAACACCTTGGCTAAACAACACAATCTTTTGCTAGCAGCTACACTGCACTGCATAAATCTATGAAGAAGATTTACATATAAATCAAAGTTTAGTGTTTACCATGAATATTACTTTAATCTTTCTTTGCAGATATCAAAACTGGTGACTTATTACTTATGCTCAGCCAGATCCATCTCTCCTGCTAGCATCATGCTTACAGTATAACTGAGACAAATCATATTTCAGATCAGCCTATAGCACATGAAACCCCTCAAGCCCTTAAGACCAACTCATTGATGTATTGAACTGAGAAGATTGTAAAGGCCTAATACAGAAGCAAAATATGATAAAACGCCTAACTTGTAATAATTTCTAGAAAATAAGTATAAATAATTAAACACAAATATGCAAATATGTCACAAATTTCAAAATGAAATATAAAAAATAAAAATATACTGTATCATATTTCAAACTTAATGAATGGAAATATGTAACTTGTGATAATAACAGGAATTGTGGTTTAAAGGTGGGTTAAAAACACACAAGGTTAATGCATTTAAAGAAAAAATAATACATAACATCTGAACATGAACAATTAGGGGATCCTTTGTTTTTGTAAACAGCAAAGTACAGGAAATATTCTCAAAGTTCAACCCCAATTAAGCGGTTTTCTACCCGTGGTTGCTCTTTTGTCCTGTATTAGAGCAGATTCCCCTCTCTACTGATGCCATCAGCATTTTAATTGAGTATTGTTTTTCACCTTCACACACCCAGACAGAATATACCAACCAGCAGCTGTATATGGCCCATCTGAACATGTATATATCCAGATCAAGTGACAATACTGACTGGTGATATGGGAGTAGAGGATGAATCAAGAGGAGATAATGAGGCCTGGTCTCTCCCCACACTGGAAAAGAGAGACCACTACAGGGATTCATCTTCAAAAGAATCAGTATGTGATCTCATTTTCACACACACGCAAACTCATATCTTTGCATATTACTTGGGCCCTTGTAATTAAACACTTTCTTGCCTGGATACACACCCATACGCCTCAAATTAGGCTTAAATGGAAATAACAAACACATTTTGAGCATGCATTCCCACACAAACCCCTTCACGAGGCAAAAGCTGATGATTTAAATAAAGAGAAAGTGCACTAATTTAATACTTATTATATCTGTAGTGTTTTGCTAGGTTTGCAGAGGCTGAGGATGTCACACGGCATCCAAGACAAGCACAGGAAGCTAAGAGATCATTAAAAACATGGCCTTTGAAGAGTTTCTCTATGATCTCGTAAGCGTTATTTCTCGATTTTCACCTCTTTAATCATGGCAATCCTCCAAACACAAATTCCCTGCCAAAGTAAATGAGCACCATTTATTAATGTCTGACAAAGCAGCTTATGAGAAAAGTTCACTGGCTGCTCAAGTGACGCTGGCAACATTCTACTGACATGAAAAGTAATGCAAAACAAGATGACAAGTTAACTCCTGGGGTGCAGATAAAATCAAATTTGCTACTGGCCGCTTGCATTGGGGCTGATCTGCCTGTCAGAATGAGGAATTGGGCAGATGTAGAAGACAGCTGTAAGTGACATGGCCTTTAAATTCAGAGGCCTGTAAGCACCAAAGGCTGTTCTGCCATCCTTTCTCCTCAGGCCTGAGACATGAGAAATAGCTCTGCGGTGGCCAGTAAGTACACACAACTGCTGCTAGCTAGCAAGGGAATTCGGGAACTTTATGAGTGTTGCCTTGTGTCATTTGTCCTGTCTGCTTACATCTGCAATCTAGCATTGCCATCAACATTTGTGTTCATGTGTTTGACTGTGTAACTCTTCAGATATACACATATGATAAAAATATTTTAATATAATATAATATAATATAATATAATATAATATAATATAATATAATATAATATAATATAATATAATATAATATAATATAATATAATATAATACTTATGTATTTTGAGTCATGACTCTTTCTGCAAGTTACATTGTTATGCCAGTAGGTGGCAACAAATTAATCTTTTATGAATGAGTCCTTTAGCCTAATCATTACCTTAGTTCTGAACCAGTTCGCATATTGATTCATTCAGGAACTAAACAAGTGACTTGCTGCATCCTAAACTGCATACTGAGTAGGTACTACATATATGCAACAGCATCAGTTACATGGCTTCACTGCCATTCACAACTTCTCTGTCATGGCCTCATGGGATAGTAAAGTGTCCATCACATTTTTGAACTTCACCAAAAGTAGTAGGTCACTGCTTATTCTGTTTCAACTAAGCAAGCCAAAGTTGACAGCGGCAAGGAACCAAAACTCCATCAGTGACAGAAATGGAGAAAAAAACCTTGGGAGGAACCAGGCTCAGTCAGGGGGCCAGTTCTCCTCTGGCCAGACGAAACCGGCATGGCGTGGTTTAATCCAGGCTGCAACACAAGTCAGATTGAGCAGAGGACTCGACTGGTGCATGGTCTTGTGCTGATGGCCATCTAGGTGATGAGATCTTTGCAGAAGATCTGTTTCTGGGGCGCATCTAGGAAGTGTACCCGGTTCCGGTTGACCTAATGAATGGAGCCTAACAATCCTTTAACGGATTTGAATTATACAAAAGTGATAGTGTATTACGTGTATGTCAAGTTAAAGAGAAGGGTCTTTCATCTAGATTTAAACTGATAGAGAGTCTCACTCTCAATGTTAGGTAGATTGTTCCAGAGTTTGGTGCTAAATAGGAAAAGGATCTGCCACCTGCAATTGATTTTGACATTCTAGGTATTATCAAATGGCCAGAGTTTTCAGATTGCAACAGACATGAAGGACTATAATGCAATAAGAGCTCGCTCGAGTACTGAGGAGTTAAATCGGGGCTTTATAAGTAATTAACAAGATTTAAAAATGTGAATGATGTTTTATAGGGAGCCAGTGCAGTGTTGACAAAACTGTCTCAAAATGTAGACAAGTCAGGAAGATTATTTACAAAACAGTCTTTTGTGGTAGAAGTGATGGTTCTATCATATTTGTAACAAGGAGTTTGCAGCTTTAGCTCTATGGAGTATACACATGTCTAGATAATGATCTGAGATATCATCACTCTGCTGCAGAATTTCAATGTCATTTACATCAATTCCATGTGACAGTATTAAATCTAGAGTATGATTAGGTCCAGACACGTGTTGTCTAACCCAAATAGAGTTTAGAATGTCTATAAATGCTGATCCCAATGCAATTGTAATTTACTTCGTTTTATTAACATAATGTTTCAAACTCTTGAATATACAATATCACACTGACAGATAGTCATCTAATGTTTGCTTTCACTGACTGTTAGAAAGTGGAGTCCTAAGCATTTTGATACAGGAAGCAAAGCACAATTTTGGAGAAGACCCATTTGAGGTTAGTGACCTCTGAGAGGTTAATTTGATTCTTTCAAGCAGGATGTAATTAGATATTTAACACTATCAGGGTGTGCACCACCTAATAAGTACCTTGTTGTCTGACTCATTTCTGAGGCAGATTGTTTTGCGGTGTTCCCTTCTGATCAATGGGCAAATCAATTGAGTGAATTTTTTCCCCCACAGGGCTTAATTTTGACTGTCACTTTGATAAACGAAACAGTGGAAGTGGAATGCCTGAAGTCTGTGTTTAAAATGGACACAATGACCAATTTGTGCACATTCACTTCTCACCACCTTATAAAAAACCAACAAGATTATGTTAAAAAATGCACAATTAATAAATAATTCTGATCTCCATTTCTGCAACAGTGGATATGATGCACTAACGAATTAATAGCTTGTGGAATATTTAACTTACATCTGTATGACCAGGCTGATTCCAAACAAACCTGTAACCATAACAAAGTAAAAAGGAACAGTTGTTTAGCAACAAGAAACAAATCATAAACAGAACAGAGCTTGCTAATATAAAATTTTACATTCACAAAAAAACATTAACTCCTTACAGAGTTTGATGATGGAAAAATCATTGACTGAAAACGAGTTAATTGGAGTGAAGAAGAAACGAAACGTTTTTATGGTTTTGCTGAAGTTTGTTCAGGACAGGTCTGTTTGGTACAGCCAAAATATGCCCAACTGATGTGCAAAAGTGCCAAATTTTAATATTAATTCCTTACATTTCTTATATAGCGCTTTTCTAGGCACTCAAAGCGTTTTACATTGTGTGGGGGGGGGTCTCCTCATCCACCACCAATGTGCAGCATCCACCTGGATGATGCGACGGCAGCCATATTGCGCCAGAACGCCCACCACACACCAGGTATTTAAACGGGATGTGCAATATCCTCGGTCAAATCAATGATACCACTGAGAAATATGCAAACCTTAATGCTTATAAATGTGCACTGTGATACAGATATAGATCTTAATCAGGGTTATAGCTCCATATTTAATTTTTGACAGGAATGAAAATGCGGATGTGATGGAGAAGTACAGGGCGTTTCAGTGGATTGTACTATTGTTTAATTCCATTCAGCTGTCTAACCCCCGGTTTCACAGACAAGGCTTAAGCCTAGTCCCAGACTAAAATGTAAGTCTGAGCTGTTTCAACTGAAAGAAACATGCACTGATTGATCTTAAAATATATCAGTGCCTTTGTTTTGTCTCATGAGGGACACCAGTAATGTTTTTTGTAAGGCACATTTATATAAAAATAACTATAAATGTCCTAATTGCAACTATGGCCTAATCCTGGTTTAGTCTAAGCCCTGTCTGTGAAACCAGGTCTAAATGTCTTCCCCCGCCCCAAAAAATAAAATAAAATAAAATAAAAATAAGCAGACAAAAACTCCATAAGATTTGTTGCTCTATAAAACAGTTTTGATCATGTTGTGTGTCACCCTTTAACCTGCTGAACATCGCTTATGTATTGTTAATGGGCTGTAACCATGAATTTAGATGTCTTGTATTTTTCTCAGTGCATGAAGTACAGAGAGATTGATAGGTTACATCATGGGGAAAATAGCATGGGATGTCAAACACACTGCAAGGGGCTTATGACTGGGGATGAAATTTTGGGAGGTTGAGGAGGCACATGGGGTTTTTTGAAGACATGCAGACGTGGGCAGACATAAGCGGATCCCAAGGAGACAATGGGAATCAAATCATGCCCCATAGCAAAGACTGAATATGGCAGTGGAACAAGGGTAAGATTTTAAAACCCCTTACTCAACCCTCACTGCAGTGCTAAAAATAGCTGAAGGTTTGTGCATTGCACTTGCTGTGAAAACACCCTGTTTTCAAGGCCTTAGGCAAATGTCACTGGCAGGTATTGATTTGTGTGATTTTAACATCTGTATAGTTAGTTGATGGATGACGACCATCCTTTTGATCATAAACTGGCGAGTTTAGCAATATTCCATTATCAATGAACTGGACAATTGCTAGTTGTAGTTAAACCCAGTTAAATGCTTGCCAGCCTAGCCAAGAGAATGATTGTATTTAGTAAAAACATCCAAAAAATGATTTTAAATCAGCCACAGAGAGTACATTTTGTGCATTCAAATCTCTGATTCTTCAATCTAAGCTTGTCTGGTGGATATATTTTAATAATGGGGGTTCAGGAACATATTGTACTCTGATGAAAATGATTTCATTCACCCATAACCTCTATTTCCGATCCAGTCCTGTTTGGAAAGAAGAAAGTGTTTGCTCACCACACTGTTTGATTTATGAACTCATTGACAGGGGTTAGAAAGGCCACATCTTTTCAGTTAATTTATACCCACAGCGTATTATTTGGTGCCATCCATTGTCATTTAGGAGAATGGGAATATTGCAACAAAAAATAAAATATGAAAGTGAACATTTTTTCCCCTGTAAACACACCCCAGTCTGTGTTTTTTAAGCCTTCTCAGCTTTGTACAGACACAGGGGATTGGCTGAATTTTTCTAAAAGACACTTGGTGTGTTTGCCATTGATCGGTTATATTTTGATACGGATATGGACTAAAGAGAGTGAGTCATATGCCTCACGCCCATTGTTAAAGGGTCCTGTTGGGAAATTAAAAAACATCTCTTTCGGATAGAACTCTTGTGCGAGTTAATCCCCGGCATATACCTGACAGGGAACTTATTTTATTTCCACAAATGAATGCAGCACCCTAACTGTGAGACGTATTCTGCAAATTCATGATTAGTGTGAATGTTGTCGCGCAGAAATTGTTTGATCTGCTTATACACAAATAGCCTATCAAATTCAAACTCAAAACAATTTCCTCTACATGTGATGTCACAGATGGGCAAAAATATTAGCCTATTACATCTACCCAAGAAAAAAGCCTTGCATTCAAATTTTTGTATTTTTTTATTTTAAATAAAAATCTCTATTCACATTCCAGTGAGGCTTAGACAGGTCTAGACGTGCTTAAGTAGTGAGGTGTCTACTTTAGAGTGCAGATGGCTCTTCTCCCCTTGCAATTAAACACATAAATTATTTAGATTTCCCCAAAATTGCTAAAAAAGCAAACTTCCTCTCCACATTACCACTCTTAAAATATTAGAATGTTCAAGTGCTCATTTGAAGTTTCAGTTCAGACAACCTTTAAGGATTGAAATGCTAAATAAATCAAATAATAGACATTTAATATATGCAACCATATCTCTTCCACTCATTTTATGCATGTCTTTCAATATAGCCAGATACGCCTGGTATAATTACTGTAACACCAGGAGCCCCTTTCTATTAAGTCTCTGCTGTGTGAAGCATATTTAGAGTCAAGCATCTGTATTTATATTCTGGTGTACAAACATTATTGCTAAACATTGTATATAATACACGGATAGATAGAATTTAACTACACCAGTTGTAAGCTCTGATTTGAAATTATTATAAAAATGGCATATAATATAGTTTAATTAACACATGTATATAGTCTTATGCAATCAGGTTTAAACAGCCATGCATGCTTTCCAAAGCGCTCCAAAATGTTGAAAAGCTTCTCTTATACAATCGACAGAGCCTGCAGTATATGCTCCTCACAATTGAATCAAAACACTAGACGGATATGTTCTTTAGTGAAGTTGAAAATATACACATTCCGGGGGCAACATTAACGCATTTGACTTGTCTCCAGCGCATTTACGCAATGTACCATAACGCTTACGCGCGAACGAAATCAATGTTAAAGGCGGGGCGACAGCAGATCACATAAATGTATGAGCTGTGGAGCCCATAAAGGGTGCAAGGCTGGTCGAGATGGTTATTTGCGCCAAAACTTTTTAATAGAGACGTATAACGGCGTTGCGCGTTTCAGGTGCCAAAGCTCCCTGCATTCAGGAACCATGGAGAGCTACAGTCTGAGGACGCGCAGGGCAGTGTGCGCGTTGCTTCTCTGCTTGTTGACCGGAACCAAAGCGAACGACTCAGAGCCGGAGATACAAGTGGAACTGGACACAAGAGCCATCAGAGACTTCTACCCCAAAGACCCAAACCTGACAAGTGAAAAACAGCTTGTGAGTAATTCTTCTTTTTATTGCGCAAAATACAGATTCACTTAGACATCATTGTGTAGGCTATAAACAAAAACGTGCCATAACTTTTAAAAGTGTGAATTGTTATTTTGGTCTATTTTCGCGTGATTTGACTGAAAGTAAACATCTTTCCAAATGTTTTGTCAAACCAGCTCGGAGCTCTGCAAGAAGTTCTGGAAAAGCTGCAAACGCGACCGAATTCCACCTTGGGAGAAGAAATTTGGTCAAGTTCCCATGGTATATATTGATATTATATATTTAACTTTGCGCATAAGTGCGTGTATCGGGTGCTGGCGACATGGACATTGCCCAATTGCATGGATATATGTGTGTCTTGGATGTTTTGTGTCTGTTTCTTTTATCATTTATATGTAATAGTAAAATATCGTATTATTTTATTTTCAATAAATAGTATTTCTTAGATGGAAATTTCTATTTTTTAATAATCCATTTCGGGTCTCCAACCATAAGCCTTAATCAAGTGCGCTTTTACGCAAATGCTGTAATGACAAAAGTAACATGATCTCTCCCGTTTTCTCTTGCTAGTGTGATTTGGGAGAACAGTGCGCGATCAGAAAAAGGCTCTCGAATCGGCAAGATGTGCGACGTCCACGCGGGGCTTTCTGCAACTTTTTCTTGTTAAAGTGTTTGTGATGGAAACACACATTCTGAATGGATTGTAATAGGATTGAGTCCATAGCATTATATATCAATAAATAACTACACTTTAATTTATATTAAATATTTTTTTAAGTGAAGAGACTGAAGACACTGAAGCAAAGTTGTAAAGAAATTGTTCTTCAAATATTTAAGTGATCATGTAAACATGTGATACTGTCATACTGAATGGTTAATCTGCTGTTTTGTGTGCATTAAAGTGCAATATAAACTTGTTTGGTAAAGTTGTCTTGTGTATCAGTTACTTTGTATATTTGCATAACCCGAATAGTATAATTTTGTTTTGATAAAAATACAATAAAATTATTTTAAAGACCAACCATATATATATATATATATTTTTTTTTTTTTTTGCTACAACACTTTAAACTGTAAAACTATTGATTAAGGATGATTCAAATAATTGCGAGAATTTCCATGAAAGTAAAGCTCAAAAAAAAAAAAAAATTTAACTCACAGCATCATTGAATGTGATCCACGCACGCTGTAGAGTTAGTTGAATCATGAAATTTTGCATTGTTAAAATACTCAACAGTTGAAAAATATCCAGAATAACATCATAGCTGAATTTGCCTGCAGAACATTTATAACATTTAATGACTTTTCTATATTCATATTCTGTAAAATGAAAAAAAGAAAAAAAAGAAAAGTTAAACAGTAGACCATCCCTCATTAGTCACTGTCAGGCCACATAAATAAACTGGTCAATAACTGTGAACTGCAATGTGCAAAAATCAATTTTTTGCAACTTTTCTACAGTATTTTTTTATTATATTATTTAGATCTTAAATTAGTATATTTATATCATATTTAGCATGATTAAATTACACAAAATGGTGCAGGTCCACAGTAGAAACATACAATTTTGTGGTAAGAAAAACTGTTGGATAACATTTATACACTGCACCAGGATAAGCATCACACTGTCATTCAATCTGTAGAGCCCTGAAAATACTTATCTGTCCTTTGCCTGTAAGAGCTGCATTGATCTCTTCTTTCTTGTTTGGAATCAATTACTTGCCACTTGTTCCGAACCAAGGCTAAACAAGGTTCTGACAAGTGGGATATGTTGAGACCTCACTTTGTTACTTTGCTTTTGCATAGCTGGCTCTGTAAGCGAGCTTTTAGCCATAAGAGTCAGAATCAGATTGTTATGATCAGAGCCTTCAAAGTGAATCCACAATGTAGTTTGAAAGCAAATAGGGGAACATAGGTTTTGTTAAAAAAAAAAGAAAAAATTCTCAACTTCTGAATTCGATATTCCCTCTGACTGGTCAAATGGTGCCAAAAAGTGCCTCTCGTACAGATAATATATCAGTGATGACAGTATTAGCATAACATGACTGATGGCTTCACAAAAAGTAGCTGTAAATCTATCTTTGAGAAGCGAAGCGTCTTGCTTTGGCTCAGCCTCCTGGAACCATTCCTGACAAGACAATCTGGTGTTGATGGTTATTTGTTGAGATGTGTCATACCCAACACTGGCTACATCCGCTCCTCAACTTCTTTAAGGTGTAGAGACGTGTGCCTTTAGACTTATTGCTCGGCTTTGTCACTGATGCCACATATGTGTGCTGCCCCCCAAAACCTCTTCTGCAGATCAATATTTCATCCTTTTTGGATGGAAAAAGAATGTGATGTTGCCCCCTAGAGACATAAAAGAAAAGTAGAGCCAGGCTTTATGTGGCTGTGAAAAGCTGAAAGCCGTCATTGTTGAATTATTTGTACCATGAATGGATTTCTGCTGCTGTCATTGTGGAGGATTGAAAATGGTCATAGCTGTAATCACATGTTGATTGTGAAGTTGATTGAATGGCTTTATCAGGACAGTAACTGGTAGGAGATGATGTCTGTTGCAATAAACTGACAGCTCAATTATTTGCGAAGTACTAATAAAGTTCTGCTTCAGAAAGAACAAATTTGTTCTGAGATCAAATACGGTTTTGATAACTCTGAGAACGTTTAGTAAAACCTAACATAAAAACGTATATATATATATATAGTATATTATATATTATATATATATAGTATAGTATATATATATATATATATATATAGTTCAAAAATATATTTAAAATTAGGATACATAATTTAAAATAAATTATTAATTTATTAATATTAATATTAAATTATTAATTTGATATTTAATTTTGAATATATAAAGTAGAATATAAAATAATAATATATCTATAATATTTATATATAATTACAATTATTTAGAAAGTAGAAAATAGAACATAAAATACATATAAAAAATCAAATTATATAAAATTAATAACAATAAAAAAAAAAAAAAAAAAAAAAATTCAACAACATGTGCTACTGTGTTTTGGGTGACACATTATTACACATATTTTTTATTAATTCTAGGCACTTTTTCATTAAGATTCAACTCTGGACCTCAAGCTTAACCTTCAGACTCTGCTCATTTCTTTCTGCTTGCATTCTGTGTGAGTCTTTCTAGTTACTATCAAATATAGCTTTAAAAAATTGGAATTTGATATATGAATGTATGCACAATATATCAATAAATATGATAAAAAGTAAAATAACAAATAAAATATGTAATAAAATGATTATTTAAAAATGTAAAAATTACATGAAAGAGATATCAATGATATATTACAATTTATTATGTAAATAAATGTATTTTTTATATTTAAGATTTCACTGATGTTGAGATTCGAGTTCTGACCTTAAGCACAACCTTCAGATGACGTTCTTTTCTAAATTCCTTCTGCTTGCATTGGGTGAGCCTTTCTATTCACTATCCAATATGGCAGCTTGCAGCAAAAAAACACTGAAATTAATATAAATTATATCTAAAATATTAGAATAAATATTATAAAAAGTTAAATAAAATGATTTATAATAAATATATCAAATAAATATGTTATTATTTCATTTTTATATTAAACATAAATTAATACATTTTAACTTAATAAAAAACTTAAAAATATATAAATAAATAATATAGAAATAAAATTATTTACATTTTGCTGATGTTGAGATTTAAGTTCTGACACCAAACACAACCTTAAGACAACTTACCTTGCTAATTCTTTTTGCTTGCAGCCTTTCTCATGACTGTCTAATATGGCAGCCTGCAGCTAAAAATACCAGCATCACCTGATGGATCAGAGAGTAGGACTGCAATGTCATCCTACCTGCTGTCTGGATTTGTGAGGTATTTGCTCTACGGCTCATGTGAAAAACTGCCAGGTCCATTTCAGCTCCTCGGCTCAGCAGTTAAGTAAGGCATTTACTGCCTAAACAGCAAAATTTTGGACTTGTCAGTCAAAGTGTCTGTACTTTAAATCCCAGAGGTGCTGAGGATCTGAGGAATCAGACAACAATTAGAGAGTCATTGAGGCTGCAATATTGTTCAGTAACTGCTTTGTCCAAAGCATTTACAGCATATCTGATATCTGATATGTTGTGTTTAGCGGTCTGTCAGTTCATTTGCAAGTGCCCGTTATACAACCCAATTGCTGCTCAAAACTAGCCCAAAACTATCCCAATCGCTTTCCATGGGGTTCCCCTGGTAAAATTCGCATTACAGGGGTTATTCGGGTCTCTTCAACCAACCTACAAATGACCCTATTGTCACTATTTGAGATTATTTGCACTTGTCTGTAATTTCCAGCAGAGGGCAGTTTGAGCTCATTTCTATTAAACTAACAGACTGCTGACTCACTGCAAAATCCAGCCCATGGCAAGACAGGTGCTTCTGCATGTTAAATCACCTTCAGAGGGAAAGCCCAACTATTATTTGTTTATTTTTTATATTACCTCCCTCATTCTCTCTCTGTTTTAAATCTTTGGTTGCCTTACACTAATAAAATTAGGGAAATTACTGATCTGGGCAGATTTAGGGATGTATGAAAAATACATGTACAATATATTCTTTAAACAGCTTTTTAAAAAATATTTTTTTTTTACATATACATTAGATTGGATGCAGTTAGTCCATTTTATACAAATTTTATTTAAATAAATAAATACAATTTTAATAAAATAACAATACAATAGAAAATAATAAAATGTCAGAGTCCAACAAAACAGAGTGCAATTATTTTTGTATTTAAATTTATGTTATTTATAAAAATATACAAAAATATTTTGATTGCTTAGCAATGCTTATGTATTGACTAACTTGCATTTCGTTTAACTTGTATGTTAAGTTGTATATTTATTTTAGAGTGCACATCTTCAAGCTTTTAGCATTATCTGATTATTAAGCATTATTTTTTCATATTAACAATTAATATATTATTACATTATTCTACTACACTGAAAAATTGGTGTGGAAAAAAACTGAAATTGCTAGTAATCTAATCATTATACACACACACATCAATATAAAACCACTGCCTATTGTAATGGACAGGAATAACAATTAAACCTTATTAAATAACTATTAATTATCATAAAATCATAAATTATTTATTTACAGCAGATGAATATTCACCTTTACTGCACATTAGCACATTATGAGGTACTGTTTAGCCCACCATAGCCCATTACATTTGAGTTAATAATGTTGCACCGTATTTGCACCCAGCGCGACGCTATTATTTTAGGCGTCGAGCGTGACATCACACAGCTGCATGGTCTTTTAGCCAATCACACGCAGGTAAACAGCGCCCAGCCTCGCATAGTTTCAGCAGCCCTCCCTGTCTTAACTTCGCAGACAGGGCAGGTGGCAGCAGTTGTCATGGAGATAACTGCAGGCCCGGCGTCGGTGCGAGGGGTTGTTTCCATGGAGATCCCGCCCCGAGGTGCGATGGCAGCGGTGGAGGAGGACGAGGACCGCGAGCAGTCAGGCTCCGAAGAGCGGCTGCAGCATCTCGGCCAGCTCCGCCGCCGTGGTCCGACCTCCCGCCAGGGAAACTTTTACATGCTCATCGTGATCGGAGAGATCGCGACGGAGCACCAGCTGCACACCGCCAGACAGCACATAGAGCGCGGTGAGCCTCTTACTGAAAGCATGCCTCATCTGACACATTAAATATGGCTTATGATTTTTCCAGATTTTTTTTTTTTTTTAATCAAATCATCTTGTTGAATGTATATGTACTCACAGTTGATTATGACAGATACCAAATTTACTCTCATACCTATTTAAATTTATTAAGTTATTATGGTATTATATGGTTTTATGTTGTCAAAAAAATCACGGAAATTGCTTGCATACTTTATCTTAACTTCATTCAACTCAAGTTAACACCTATATAAGCTGCATACTGTACTGCGGTGGGTGTGTTTATTTAATTATTGACGTACTTCGGTCCAAACAACGTCGCAAATGTCAATTTCCAAAAGATTCTCAGATATATAATTTGCTTAATGGACATAATTAAGTAACTAATACACATCGCCTGTTATGTGTACTTCTTTGGAGAGTTATATGATCCGATGAGACAGTGCATACTAGTTCCAGCAGCAGCAGCACACTGCGGAGAGCTCGCGTGAGTGTACAGAGCACTGCGTCATGAATTGTGCATTTTTAGCTGAAATTGATGAGGCTGCAGTTTTGATGGTCTGTAAGGACGGGGATCTCGTGATATTGTTGCTGTTTACATTTTTTTTTAAATTTACCACTATGTTTTTAGGCAGGTGTTTAAACTCTAAAGGGCGGTGATTAATTATGGCAGTCCCTGGTGTTTATTTTTTTCAAGCATAAAATAGGCAAGGAAAAGGTGCATACAGTCTCAGAAGAAAGGTATAAAGCTGTCACTGGGGCAGAACATAAGGTGCAAAAGCTAAAAGGTACATCTTTGTATC